>NC_034202.2:9795197-10095197 GCF_002021735.2 Oncorhynchus kisutch | reverse complement strand
ACTGAACCCAAAAGGGTTCTACAGACATTACAATAAATCAGTAATACTTGGTTATTACCTTGGCATGACAAGGCATTAACAAAGCTGGGCTTAGCAAGGCTCACATTACAGGATGCATGCCACAAACCTGCCTGACAACAGTGTTTCCCACTATAACATTATATAGGGGGTAGGACTGACCAATACATTTTTTGTTAAAAGAGGCTCTGGATGTTGAATTGGGAAACTGGAAAATCATCTGTGGGAAACACCGGCATCTCCCATAGGTTCTTTCCATAAATAGAGGGGATCAGTCTACCTGGGAACTTGTTGACCTGTCCAGAGATGATGTTGTCATTGTCATGGAAAGAGACACCATGCCAGTAGATGTCACAGGCAGACCGTCTACCCACAGGGAACTGTAAAAGGAAGAAGAGCCATGTTAGAGGATAGGGTTTTGATGAGGCCATTTGATGGTTATGAATAAGAGAAATCATTTCAGGCCAAGGCGTAGGGGTGGCCCTTCCTGTGACACTAGGAGACAGAGCTTATCCTCCCAGTAGATAAAGTGAATGAGACTTGCAATCCGGTGTTAGCTAATCATATACTGTAAGTCTCTGTTGAGGAGGAGCCCTGGCAGGGGGGATGACATGATTTCAACAACCCCCTGCTGGGGCCTGCCCTGGACCACTGAAACCTTCCTGCTAACCCTTCACACACACACACACAGAGAAACCCATGGTGTCACCAGCGGTGGCAACATACTGTCTCGTCACATCAGACAGAAAATGTGGGTTATTGTCTGGAATCTACCTTTATGACGGTTAAAGTTAGGGAATCTCACAACTCCACACATCGTATTTCTATCTGCGATGTTCTGAAATATCCTCATTGCCACCTCAAGTGAACAGGCCCAAGGTGGCCCTTGAAGAAAAACGACTTGGATTTCAGATGTGAACACGTGATCTTACGTGAGGTCAACGTGGTAACACGCAAAGCAACGTGATAACACAAAACAACATGTGAAACATGAAAATCGTGATTTTCCACACGTGAAGTCCTTTAGTTTTTTTCTGTTTGGGGAGCTACATGCCAGGGGAGGTGTAGGACCATCCCGTGGTGCTAAACTGAATAAAGAAAGAGAGTGCGAGACAAAAACATGCATGACAGTCAAAGCCTGCTATAAATACGATCTCATAGATTTCAATGTTTAACCACCCCTTAATCTTATCAGCCAATTGGGTCACATTCATTTGGGAAGTATCTAGTGGAGGAGGGGGAAGAGAGGACGGGAATAGCCCCATCTGTGAGTGCATTCCAGAACTTCATCTAACACACGAACACACACACAAAGGGTCACTTGTGGACATTGCGTGATTTGAGTGAATAATGAACAATTCTAGTTCTTCTGGCACCGTCCCACAGTTCAGAAGAGGACATGAGCTCATCTCCTTACCATTCAATCATAATTGGCTGAGAGACATTGGCATGAATTAGCAGACTTGTCTTGGCAAGCCTGATCATTCCTCCCGATCCAGCCTGGTAAGGTTGCCTGGCAGTGGGCACGTAACAGTTTTATAACAAGATCTGTACTCTGCCGGTCAACCCGTCGCCTCACTATTCTTTCACATCATACTAAAGTTGGAGTTGTTAGGCGAGCTATCCATGTCAACAACGCTACATGTGGCCGAATATGCCAAGCGGTTAAGTCAGCCCTTGGCACATGTGGCCATGTATGGTGTTGTTGGTAGAGGGCAAGTGAGAGACAGACGGGTTTAACAGAGGTGATTTGGTGAACCACGTTCAGGTGCTTGGTAACCTTGCCCAAGACCTGAAGACTTGCCTACACTCTTAGGGGGGGAAAGTCTCCATCGGGTAACCCTTTTTTGGTTCCCGGACAACCCATTTTTGGTTCCAGGACAACCCATTTATGGTTCCAGGACAACCCATTTTTGGTTCCCGGACAACCCATTTTTGGTTCCCGGACAACCCATTTATGGTTCCCGGACAACCCATTTATGGTTCCAGGACAACCCATTTATGGTTCCAGGACAACCCATTTATGGTTCCAGGACAACCCATTTATGGTTCCAGGACAACCCATTTTTGGTTCCAGGACAACCCATTTTTGGTTCCAGGACAACCCTTTTTGGTTCCATATTTTTCTTTTAATCCAGAAAAGGTTAATGATGACAGCCTACTGTCTTAAAAAAAAAAATTCGCAACCTCACTTGGCAAGTAGTAGAAAACAGAAACATAATCTGTCAGATCCAAATTAAAACAGACATTATCCTCCCTATTTCAAGTGACGTTTGACTCTCTCTCTTTCTCCCTCTCAATCTGACTCTTTCCTGTGCAGCTCCCTGAGGGGAATATAATCATATTGGATTATCAGAGATTACTCTCTAATCATTTCCTACCGTTAAGAGAAGGCCATATGCTGAAAAGTCAGCAGGCAGAGATGCCTCTGGGGCAAAAGTGCTGTGCCAACAAAACCACCCAGTTAGACAGCAGCCAGAATGTTAGGCCTAGTTCACTGACACATTATGGCCAAGCCTTATAGGCTACACTAACTCAGTGAGCAAACCATGATTACGACCCTGCCCAGGGCCTATTATAGTGCTATAATCTAACAAACAAAATGCCCTTAGTGACAGTCAATGATACAGAGGGCTTGTTCCCCCATAGCAGAGCCAGGCTTTGGACAGTTTCTCTCATGCAGGCTGAAGCTACTCTACACAAGACTAGCCTACGCCTGGGGAATAACACTAGTGTCGGTCCTCATCCTAAAAATAATTGTTTTGTTGTTTTTTTAAACTCAGGAAATGGATAGCAGCGAGTGGGTGTAGTGAGCGACTGAGGGTAATGTCTAACGACAGATGACAGTAAGGGTGGGTCATCTGCAGTGGAGCATGGATCAATAACAACCGTAGAGTGCGGGAGTAGTGTAGGAAATGAGAGGAGAGATGGGTCACTTTCACTCTGCCGTCGATCAATACATTTAGGCTTAGCGGGAAGACTGTGCGATTCTCCCACTGTGCATCTTGTCTTTCGGGCCTAGCCCACATCGTTTCAGTATACGTCGAGGCAATGCACAGCAAGCATATCCAATGTCATGTTAGGCTACTGGCAAAACTCAAAACCGCATGTCCCTTACTGGTTATCAGTGAAAAGCGGAGTTGAGAACCAGAGCCATACAGTAAATGGCTCTGGAATCAACTAACTAGACCGGCTTCCTGCCGTAGGAAGGAATGGGGGAATTAGATGTCATTATTGTAATGTAATTATTGTAATTGAATATGGAGGGAGGAACCGCTCTCCGAGTTCACATATGGGTCAAAATCTTCAAAGACCTACTCAGATAATAAATGACACTAGATAATCAAATCGTTCCAAGTTCCTCCTCTCCATACACCTGGCTTTAGTCTACTAAAGGTCAAAAGGTCAAAGTGTCACTCAAAACATGTTAAGCTGAATATTCTCCTGCCACTGAAAAGGTAGGTGGGCCTTAATATACTTTCCTACCTACCTAAACTAGTGTTATTCCTTATGAAACTAAAATAAAAAAAATATACCATGATTTGGGGTATTTTCACAAAATGTCATCCATAGAACGGAAGGATTATTGACACATATCTTAAAACATAATTGAGAAATACATTTATGACATGTTGGCCTTACCAAAGCCTCTATCATGAAAATATATATATATATATACACACTGCTCAAAAAAATAAAGGGAACACTGAAATAACATCCTAGATCTGAATGAATGAAATATTCTTATTAAATACTTTTTTCTTTACATAGTTGAATGTGCTGACAACAAAAATCACAGAAACATAATCAATGGAAATCAAATTTATCAACCCATGGAGGTCTGTATTTGGAGTCACACTCAAAATTAAAGTGGAAAACCACGTTACAGGCTGATCCAACTTTGATGTAATGTCCTTAAAACAAGTCAAAATGAGGCTCAGTAGTGTGTGTGGCCTCAACGTGCCTGTATGACCTCCCTACAACGCCTGGGCATGCTCCTGATGAGGTGGCGGATGGGCTCCTGAGGGATCTCCTCCCAGACCTGGACTAAAGCATCCGCCAACTCCTGGACAGTCTGTGGTGCAACGTGGCGTTGGTGGATGGAGCGAGACATGATGTCCCAGATGTGCTCAATTGGATTCAGGTCTGGGGAACGGACGGGCCAGTCCATAGCATCAATGCCTTCCTCTTGCAGGAACTGCTGACACACTCCAGCCACATGAGGTCTAGCATCGTCTTGCATTAGGAGGAACCCAGGGCCAACCGCACCAGCATATGGTCTCACAAGGGATCTGAGGATCTCATCTCGGTACCTAATGGCAGTCAGGCTACCTCTGGCGAGCACATGGAGGGCTGTGCGGCCCCCCTAAGAAATGCCACCACACACCATGACTGACCCACCGCCAAACCGGTCATGCTGGAGGATGTTGCAGGCAGCAGAATGTTCTCCACGGCGTCTCCAGACTCTGTCACATGTGGTCAGTGTGAACCTGCTTTCATCTGTGAAGAGCACAGGGCGCCAGTGGCGAATTTGCCAATCTTGGTGTTCTCTGGCAAATGCCAAACGTCCTGCACGGTGTTGGGCTGTAAGCGCAACCCCACCTGTGGACGTTGGGCCCTCATAGAGTCTGTTTCTGACCGTTTGAGCAGACACATGCACATTTGTGGCCTGCTGGAGGTCATTTTGCAGGGCTCTGGCAGTGCTCCTCCTTGCACAAAGGTGGAGGTAGCGGTCCTGCTGCTGGGTTGTTGCCCTCCTCCACGTCTCCTGATGTACTGGCCTGTCTCCTGGTAGCGCCTCCATGCTCTGGACACTACACTGACAGACACAGCAAACCTTCTTGCCACAGCTCGCATTGATGTGCCATCCTGGATGAGCTGCACTACCTGAGCCACTTGTGTGGGTTGTAGACTCCGTCTCATGCTACCACTAGAGTGAAAGCACCACCAGCATTCAAAAAGTGACCAAAACATTAGCCAGGAAGCATAGGAACTGAGAAGTGGTCTGTTGTCACCACCTGCAGAACCACTCCTTTATTGGGGGTGTCTTGCTAATTGCCTATAATTTCCACCTGTTATTCCACCTGTCTATTCCATTTGCACAACAGCATGTGAAATTTATTGTCAATCAGTGTTGCTTCCTAAGTGGACAGTTTGATTTCACAGAAGTGTGATTGACTTGGGAGTTACATTGTGTTGTTTAAGTGTTCCCTTTATTTTTTTGAGCAGTGTATAATTTATATATTCCAATATTCATAAATGAATGTAAGAAAATTGTAATTGAAAATACCAAATCATATTACAGAGCAAGTTTCATATGACACAAACTTAAGCAACGACAGATGAAAGAGTTTCAAAGGAGGCCTGGGTAAGGCCAAAGGCCATGTCACAAATATTCCCAACTTAAAATGAATTGTGTAAATTATGCTTAAAAGATACAAATATCACATATACAGTACCAGTCGAAGGTTTGGACACACCTACTCATTCAAGGGTTTTTCTGTATTTGTACACATATGGAATCATGTGGTGACCAACAACAACAACAAAAAGTGTTAAACAAATCAAAATATATTTTATACTTAAGATTCTTCAAAGTAGCCACAACTTTGCCTTGAAGACAGCTTTGAACACTCTTGGCATTCTCTCAACCAGCTTCATGAGGAAGTCACATGGAATGCATTTCAATTAACAGGTGTGCCTTGTTAAAAGTTAATATGTGGAATTGATTTCCTTCATAAATGGTTTGAGCCAATCAGTTGTGTTGTGACAAGGTAGGGGTGGTATACAGAAGATATACTTTTTTGGTAAAAGACCAAGTCCATCTTATGGCAAGAACAGCTCAAACAAGCAAAGAGAAACAGTCCATCATTACTTTAAAAGACATGAAGGTCAAGAACTTTGAATGTTTCTTCAGTCGCAAAAACAATCAAGTGCTATGATGAAACTGGCTCTCATGAGGACCGCCACAGGAAAGGAAAACCCAGAGTTACCTCTGCTGCAGAGGATACGTTCATTAGTCACCAGCCTTAGAAATTGCAGCCCAAATAAATGCTTCAGAGTTCAAGTAACAGACACATCTCAACATCAACTGTTCAGAGGAGACTGTGAATCAGGCCTTCGTGGTTGAATTGCTGCAAAGAAACCATTACTAAAGGACATCAATAATAAGAAGAGACTTGCTTGGGCCAAGAAATATAAGCAATGGACATTAGACCGGTACAAATCTGTCCTTTGGTCTGATGAGTTCAAATTTGAGATTTTTGGTCCCAACCGCCATGTCTTTGTGAGAAGCAGAGTAGGTGAACGGATGATCTCTGCATGTGTGGTTCCCACCGTGAAGCATGGAGGAGCAGGTGTGATGGTGCTTTACTAGTGACACTGTCTGTGATTTATTTAGAATTCAAGTGACAGTTAACCAGCATGGCTACCACAGCATTCTGCAGCAATACGCCATCCTATCTGGTTTTGCGCTTAGTGGGACTATCATTTGTTTTTTAACAGGACAATGACAGGACACCTCCAGGCTGTGTAAGGGATATTTGACCAAGAAGGAGAATGATGGAGTGCTGCATCAGATGACCTGGCCTCCACAATCACTCGACCTCAACCCAATTGAGATGGTTTGGGATGAGTTGGACAGCAGAGTGAAGGAAAAGCAGCCAACAAGTGCTCAGCATATGTGGGAACTCCTTCAAGACTGTTGGAAAAGCATTGAAGCTGGTTGAGAAAATAGTAATAAAAAGAAGAGAAAACCCCTTGAATGAGTCGGTGTCTAAACATGTGATTGGTCCTGCATGTCAACAATCCTTCCTCCAAAAGGACCCCCCCCCCCCCCCCCCCCCCCCCGCAAAAAAATGATATTGTTCTGTTCTGTTCTATTTGTGAGAAATCACTCACTACACCTCAGCATTGCATGCCTCAAACCTCTTTTCAGACTGACAGGGGATCAGTTACGCCCTTGACTATGCTAAAGGTGTATCTGTCAGAACAAAGGGTAATGTATAGGGCCTCCGTCTACAAAGGTTTTGAAACCAGATCAGATGCGCTGAGGCGGACTTGGAAAGGATTACGTTTCTACGCATGACGGTCATCTGTGGTGATAGTGAAGAGAGTTGTTTACCTCTCACAAACTCCTCTGGGTCTCATGTATAATGAACCACACCGTTGATAATGGCTGCAGGCAGGTATTAATTGCGTCACATTCGATGCCTTTAGGGCCGAACAGATGGAGCTCACCTGGCGACGTGAGGAGACCCGTATCAATTAGCCATCTCATAAATGTATTAAAAGACATTGCTTGCCATTAAGCACAACTTTCAGATGGCACATACCCAGGTGCAGGCTGTGTAACCGTATACGGGACTTGGGGTGGTCAGGCCGGTGTGAAAGGGTTAACAGAGGCCGTGTGACCTCATCAATGTGTTGTAGGACACTGTCTATCAACACTTTAACATTGAAGGCCTTCTATGCTATTCTTTATCAAGCCCTTGAGGGACAAAAGACTACAAACAGATTAAAACTGTTGATGCAACAAAGATTAATGGGGTGTATAGTGGTAGCTGCTATACCGGTTATAACATTGTTGTTCCTTTATATAGTTGTTGTAGTAATTTATGCTGTTTTGTATTATTACGCAAGCGGAATAAGCGTCAGTCCTACAGTAAACTGGAGTCGTGCACCCCTGATAGATGTAGGCCACTCACGGCCGGCCCGCTCATTAGGCAGGATTAGGCGGCCGTCTACGGCGGCAGATTGACGCGGGCGGCCTTTTCTGAGGCAAACTGCCCAACAACCTGAAAATAAAAGGAGAGTTACACTCTAGGAGCTCAGATGCAAAAAAAAAACATTATACCCAACGTTTGGACAGCCAAGCTATGTCTTCGTCAGGGTATATGACTGCCCAACAACAACACATAAAACCTCACATTATTCTGCCCCCAAAACAATGACAATTTGCTTCATCCAGTGGCATAACGGTTTTTTTTTAGGTTGAGTGTTGATGTCGCCCTGTGATAAGCAGTGGCCACTTAGTCAAAATATGTTGCGTGTCCATTCCCAGCGTGCCTCTCCAGGGTGCTGTTGGATTTGACTGCTACTGTATGTCAACAATCCGTCCTCCAAAAGGAGCCTAAATATGGATAGAAATTTGTCAAAATCCCCTTGATCCCATTCCACGCCAGCCATTACCACAAGCCCGTCCTCCCCAATTAAAAAGGTGCCACCAACCTCCTGTGATGGTCATTCATACAATTCCATTGAGGGCTGACATGGTAAACTACACCCCAGTAAACACGAGCCAATGTCTTTTTGGATGTTTTTTTGTTGGTCTTGTCCAGATGTCCTTTTTGGTGTATTACAAACAGTAGGCTTACCACGTAGATGTGCATTCATCAAATTCAATTTCAGCTAACAATGTAGGCTACACCTCAGTAAGCACAGGCCGACGCCGACTGGATGCTTTTTTTGGTGCAGTCCGGACCGGCCTTGATTTCCACACCCACAGATATTGATTTTTGGTCCGGACCAAATCTGAACCAATTATAGATGTCTATATTTGGTTCAGATTTGGTCAGGTCTGGAACAGCCTTGATTTGGCCCAAAACATAGACGTCTATAAATGACATCTTTTCAACTTTCATTCAGAACCTAAAAATGACCTAGTTTCAACTTCCGGAAAATAAGTATTATTCAACTTCCTGGAAGATGCCTTCTCAACGTCCTGGAAAATATGTACTAAACGTACGGAAAATACGTATTTTCACCTTTCATTCAGAACCTAAATTGAACGCAACTTTAACATCTGAACAATACGTATTTTAGACAAATTTTCAATGTCCTTTAGCTCACTGGGACTATACTAGTTTTGCAGGGGCCACATTTTTTGGTCTCAACGAGGGCGGCGGGATGCCAAGGACCGGCCCATAGGCTTCTGAACTCCCTAACTTAAGCACAGAGGCCATGTTGACTATCTATAGCCTACATTTTGTCAATAAATATGAATCAATGAAACAAGGACTTACCTCTTTCCATTTGAGCTGCCTGATGCTGAGCTTCAGTGCCTCCAAAGAGGTTTTGGCTTTGAACGTGTCCACGGTGACTGGCTTCCTCCTCTTCGCAACTTTGTTGGCGTCCTCTTTGTTGTGTGGGTCTACTTTGTTGTCTTCTGGCAGGTGGATGGGAACAGCGTTCCCATTTGTTTCCGTCTTCCCCTGCAGCATCTTCCCAGTCCCTTTGATTTGAAGCGTCTGCTGCTCATGGTCTTTTCGATTCACAGGTTTCCCCAAATTGGCATTGGAAGCTACTATTGTCCCTTGCAGTGCAGGGACTGAATCCTGCTTGGTGCCGGTGTTCTTCTCATCTTTGCCTAGTTTTCTCCTACTTTTACTCTGATTCCTGCAAGTGACAGAGGTCTTGGGTGGTTCCCTTTGGGCTGCGGGGGTACAACTAGCCGGGACTGGGGAGACAGATGCGGGCGGGGATGCCACCAGCACCTCCGGGGATGCCACCAGCACCTCGATCATATCTGCCTCCTCCTTCTCCACACCCTCGCCGGATGATTTCATTTGTTCGAGTTGAACCTTCACTTTTACATAATGATCACTCATTATACGAATCAATACCACAAGGCAGGGCTCGGCAATAACGCACAGCCCGAAAATAATGTGTGAGCCAGTGACAAACAGAATTTTGCATAGCTGTCCAGTCACACGCTAGCTACAGTGCAACCACTCGTGGACCAGTTTGCCTAACGTTGCAACGGTGCCCACAGTTCAGCTAGACTACAGATGATTCAGTGAAACCGCCCATGGACAGAGCCCATGTCAGCTGTCATCGTTAAGTTGCCTAGTAGCTAGCCAAGTAAGGCTTTGAACTAGGCTATTGTATGTGAGGTTTGGGCAAAATCTTCCCACGAGATATAGCTAACGTTAGCTATCTAGACACTTTGTTTCATCCCCGGAAAGTAAATGTTTGCTTAGGTTGCGATAGCTGGCTATCATTATTCAATCACTGAGTAGAGTAAATTGCAGGGCTAGCAGGCTAGCTAACACCAGTGGACATTGCTGGCTTGACTGCCTCACACCGCTAGCTTGCACCTAGCGAACAGTAACATATCAGTTGTCTTTTGTGTCATCCACAAAATTGAATTTCGCCAAATAATCTACAGATTGTATCGAGTTACCTTACAAGACTGTCGCGTTGCAGATGTGCCCCTGCCTGGCTGTCACTGTGCCTGATTCGGCAGAAGAGTCATTTTGGCAACAATTGCGCAAGGCCAGCAGCACAAATGATGACGTCACTTCGCATGGAAAGGTTGAAACCTTCAAAATAAAAGCCCGCATTTCAAAACATTGCAAATGTGAATAACTCAATGAAAATATTTTACAATTGAACTAATGTCAATTTTTATTGTGCGTATAAGGATAAGGAATTGATGGAAACAATTATGCTTCCCCTACAAAAAATGAACACCACTATCGAACAATACAATGTTTAGACTGCCTGTTCACAATATTGGGCTGTAGAGAAAAAAACATTTTATGTGCAGAGGAAAAGTTGGGTTGGGTATACTCAGTAGGGCCTGTAGAATACCCAGCAGCACTTTCTATTCCACTGACTACATTCACTGCAATATAGGCATACTATAGGCATATATTATAGGCACATAAATGACATATTTGCTTATAGAGAAACAAATATTCCATGTGTCGAAGTAAACGTGGCGTTGGGATTAATCAGTAGGGTCTGTAGAATATATACAGTACCAGGCAAAAGTTTGGACACATCTACTCATTCAAGGGTTTTTCTATATTTTTACTATTTTCTACATTGTAGAATAATAGTGAATACATACTATGAAATAACACATATGGAGTCATGTAGAAACCCAAAAAGTGTTAAACAAATTTAAATGTATTTAATATGAGAGATGACTCTATACTCCTCTATAAACTGGTAATCTCTGTATACCTGTCGCAAGACCCACTGGTTGATGCTTATTTATAAAACCCTATTAGGTGTCACTCCCCCCTTGTTCCCCTCTGAGACAACCCAATTGAGATGGTTTGGGATGAGTTGGACTGCAGAGTGAAGGAAAAGCAGCCAATAAGGGCTCAGCATGTGTGGGAACTCCTTCAAGACTGTTGGAAAAGCAGTTCTCATGAAGCTGGTTGAGAGAATTGCAAGAGTGTGCAAAGCTGTCATCAAGGCAAAGGGTGGCTACTTTGAAGAATCTCAAATATATTTGGATTTGTTTAACATTTTTTTGGTTATTACATGATTCCATGTGTTATTTCATAGGTTTGATGTCTTCACTATTATTCTACAATGTAGAAAATAGTCACACACAAAAAAATTGAATGAGTAGCTGTGTCCAAACTTTTGACTGGTACTGTATAAGGTGTTATTTCTTGGGGGACTGTGGTATAAATACCCAGCTGCACTTTATACTGCACCCACTACATTCATTGTAATACACTATAGGCCTATAAATTGCATAGTAGGAAGTGCCGCTGGGTATTTACACAACAGTCCCACAACAAATAACACCATATTTAGATTCCACAGACCCTACTGAGTATTCCCAATTGCACTTTTACCTCGGCATGTAGAATCGTTTTTTCTCTATAAGCCAATATGTTAAAGGGTTCCAAAGGGGTTCTACGGTGATCCCCATAAGATAACCCTTTTTGGTTCCAGGTCAAACTATTTTGGCTTCCAGGTAGAACCCTCTGTAGAATGGGTTCTACCTGCAATCAAAAGCGTTCTACCTGGAACCAAAAATGGTTCTTCAAAAGGGTTCTCCTATGGGGACAGCCGAAGAACCATTTTAGTTTCTACATAGCACCTTTTTTTCTAAGAGTCTAGTGTGGGCTTATTGCATCGCAAGTGAATGGAGTGTGGGTGGAGTAGAAAGTGCTGCTGGGTTTTCAGACCTCAATCCCCCATGAAATAGCACAATATATAGATGATACAGACCCAACTGAGTATTCCCAACCCCAATTTTGCCTCGGCACATAGAATAGTTTCTCTATAAGCCAATATGTAATTAACAGGCCTATAGTGTCTTGCATTGCAGTGAATGGACTGGGTGGAGTAGAAAGTGCTGCTGGGTAATTAGACCTCAGTCCCCCAACAAAAAAACACCATATATAGATTCGACAGACCCGACTGAGTATTTCCAACCTCACTTTCACTTTTTACACATAGAATGGATTTCGACGAGCCATTGCTGCATGGACCTAGCTTTGTGCATGGGGGCATTGTCATGCTGAAATGGGGAAGGGCCTTCCCCAAACTGTTGCCACAAAGCTGGAAGCACATAATCGTTTATAATGGCATTGCATGCTGTAACGTTAAGGTTTCCCTTCACTGGAACTAAGCGGCCTAGCCCCAACCATGAAAAACAACCCTAGACCATTATTCCTCCTCCACCAAACTTTGCATTTGGCACTATGCATCCGGGCAGGTAGCATTCTCCTGGCTTCTGCCAAACCCAGATTTGTCCGTCAGACTACTGTTTCCACTGCTCCAGAGTCCAATGGCAGCGAGTTTTACCCCACTCCAGCCGACGCTTGGCGTTGCGCATGGTGATCTTAGGTTTGTGTGCGGCTGCTCAGCCATGGAAGCCCATTTCATGAAGCTCCAGATGAACAGTTATTGTACTGACTTTGCTTCCAGAGGCAGTTTGGAACTCGGTAGTGAGTGATGCAACCGAGGACAGACGATTTTTACGGGTTACCCGTTTCAGCACACTGCGGTCCGGTTCTGTGAGCTTGTGTGGCCTACCACTTCGTGGACGAGCCTTTATTGCTCCTAGATGTAATAACAGCATTTACAGTTGACTGGGGCAGCTCTAGAAGGGAAAGGTGGCATCCTATGACTGTGCCATATTGAAAGACAAGGAGCTCTTCAGTAAGGCCATTCTACTGACAATGTTTGTCTATGGAGATTTCATGGCGGTGTGCTCGATTTTATACACCTGTCAGCAACAGGTGTGGCTGAAATAGCCGAATCCACTCATTTGAATGGGTGTCCACATACTTTTGTACATAATGGGTATTCATTTAATTAAAATTGTATTTCTTTAAATATAGCCTACACAATAGATTTTAACATACCAGTATTGGTGTGTAAACCTTCTAAAGAAATGCTGGTATAAATAATACAATATAAAAAATAAAAGTACATCAAATTATCAATTTATTTATCCGAAGGTGGTTCCAAACGCGACTCTTATTTTGAAAAGGAATGCACCATTGTGCTGCCAGCATGATATCCCGCTTCTAGGAGAACGGTCATCTCATTTTGTTGTACGGTGGACGTCGCCTGTGTTTTGATCCCCTTGACAACGCAACTGACGGAAGAGTTTAAGGGACAAAACAGCTGACAAACTGGCAGTGCTGTAGTTCTATTACCAACAGAGGACGTGCTTTCTCTATTTTAGGTACATTTATCTACTGTTTCTCCGATATGCTGCCAAAATTGTATTTCTAACAACACTCCCTCTGCGCGGATTAGTGACGCGGAAGGTGTGGTGAGGTATTAGTGGTTGTGAAGGTTGCACAAGTACCTGTAATGTGCCCACCATTAAGAAAAAATATTGCAGTCTGACTAGTGTAGAATAACTGCAGAAAACACCGCGTCCAAAATAACCGTTTTTTTTACCAAAATATAACTGCCTGTAACTCGGGCCCTGAAGCAAGGATATGCATATTATTGATACCATTTGAAAGGAAACACGTTGAAGTTTGCAGAAATGTGAAATTCATGTAGGAGAATATAACACATTAGATCTGGTAAAAGATAATACAAAGAAAAAAATATGCGTTTTCTTTTTGTTGTTCCATTATCTTTGAAATGCAAGAGAAACGTCACAATGCATTATTTCAGGTTAGGCGCAATTTAAATTGGTCACTAGACGGCAGCAGTGTATTTGCAAAGTTTTAGACTGATCCAATGAACCATTACATATCTGTTCAAAATGTTGTGTCAAGTCTGCCCAAATGTGCCTAATTGGTTTATTGATACATTTTCAAGTTCATAACTGTGCACTCTCCTCAAACAATAGCATGGTATTCTTTCACTGTAATAGCTATTATAATTTGAACAGTGTAGTTAGATTACCAATCACTTAAGCTTTCTGCACCTAACAGATATGTCTATGTACTGGGAAATGTTCTTGTTACCTACAACCTCATGCATCCTGTAGAGAATAACCGCAGTTCAACTGCAGTACACTTTTATAATTTTTTCATGGCTTGCCTTTAGCAACAACTTAGGGTACTAGGGGCTAACTAGCCCCCCTAAGAACAATGTCTAATTGCTGACACAAAAAAAGCACATTTTGGAGAGAAAAAAATGTGGATGTGGATGAAGATCATGCTTCGGCGAATAAACTACAAAGGGAAATAAATGTTTTTGTTATTTCATGGGGGGTGCCAGTTACCCCGGTACTACGACAGAAGATTATGGCATAGGGTTTCACACAAGTGTGTTAAAATCCATTTAATCCGTTTTTATTTAGAAATGATTTAGTAAGTAATACCTAAAAGCTAAATCTAGTTGTCTTATTTGAATGATTTAAATTAAATATGGGGGATAAATGGTGTTGCACATGTCACACTATGGGGAGATTTGATGTAAAGTCCCTCTTTTTAACTCACCTGCACATTCATTTTCTTTGTTCTTTCTGTGTTGTTCCTTTTCCATACAATCCATTATGTACAATTGCACTAAATCTCAGCAGACTTAAAAAATGCCATTCAGGACCACAAGGTTTTCAATTGTTTTTTTTTTCATTCATGAAAAATATTAATTGGAATATAACATTGGAATGGAATATAACCAATAACATTAAATAACATTGGAATATAACATTTAATAACAATAACTAACTAATTCAGTGTAACATTGATGTGGCAACTCTCTTATGCTCTGCTATTGCACCATCCTCGGTCACAAATAAGGCTATCCCCAGTCAAATTGGAGCACAACTCATGAGCCCACCTTCTGCACTGCTCAAGCCTAATCCAGCCCCCACCTGTGACTGAAAACAGGGGGAGAGATGCCAATTGAAAAGTTCCCTCTTAAAACCATAGCTAACCATTAGCTAAAAGTGGATTACTTATCTTAAGGCTTTTCTACTGGTATATTTAAAAAATCATATATTATGTCCATAAAAGTTGTGACGAAACAGAGGAAAAGTGTTGTTGAGCAAGAGCAGTGGCAGCCAGGGAAATTGTTGGGGAAAGAATTTGGTGACATCTTGTGGTCTTAATGTGATTTACGGGGGGGGGGGGGGGGCACTTACCCCACCCATTGTATCCTACCTGTGATGCCGCTGCACCTGGGCGCACCTGTATTCGTTTGGTCGGTTACTGTAGGCCTAAGCTGACAGATCGAACGCTTTAGCCTAGCCTACTTTATCCCACTTTTGAAACAAGTTTATGTTAGGGTAGAGTAGGCTACTGCGTTTTTAGAACGGTATTTGGTTAAGAAACACTTTCCCATTTTATGGAATCTATCTCCGCATGAGAACGAGAACCAGGCTATGCGCGTCATCAGTAGAATGGATGGTAGTTAAATCTGTTTGAATAAGGTAAAGGAGAGAAAAACGAAAGTTGTTCCAGTCCGCATCACTCTGCAACAATGGAAATAGATAGTATGGTGGCAAACAGCGCACTCATCAGTGCCAGGGAAGGTAAGAAAGATATAGGAAAAACTACTTCTTCCATTACCATATAGAAGCAAGAAAACATTTTCTTCAGGAAAACATTTTTTCTTCTAGTTGTCACTTGTCAACATGTCTGTCTTTATGCATTCGTTTTATTTAACCATGGAAGTCAGTAATGATGCGTCTACAGTTAGTTGTACAGTATATTCGTTTAAGAAGTTTAGAAAAACATAGCCTATTTACACCTCTGTTACAATGCTGTGTTGCCACATATGAGTAGGGGGGTTACAGTAGGCTACAAGGCAGTAACGATTTTAGCATGTACATCTTGGTGGGGTAAATTATTATTTTTTGCCAGCAAAGCCACTACACAACACTAAACAATACATTCATTGCACTATAAAGGTGACCACAAACTGTTAGGGTCTGCATAAAGCTGTCCCAACAGCAGAGTTTTCTTTTCAACACAATGAAGTGAAGGAGCCTTGTCTGGCAGCGAAACAGTTCATTCAGACTCATTACACTGCCTTTAAAATAAAAAAAAACATAGCTGATATGGATTACTTGTTTCAACAAATGTGGTTTATACTGACAATTCAGATGTACAAACCCTGGCATAAGGGAATGACGAGTGGAAAAGAGCCCATCCATAATTTCGAATTAAGCCATTATAATGAGCGAATTAGGACAGACGTAGTCAACGTAACTATTTGACCAGAACCTTTGAAATGTACCGTGACAGAACTCAGAATATGGACAGTTCTAGAATATGAACAGTTCTTACATTTTTCTCCATGTACACCAAGTCAGAACCGTAGAATAAATCAAATCAAACTTTGTCACATGCGCCAAATACAAAAGCCGATTAATCGGAATGGCCGATTAATTAGGGCCGATTTCAAGTTTTCATAACAATCGGCAAATCGGCGCCCAAAAATACAGATTTCCGATTGTTATGAAAACTTGAAATCGGCCCTAATTAATAGGCCATTCCGATTAATCGGTCGACCTCTACTTGTAAGTAAGAATTTCACGGTAAGGTCTACAGGTTTTGTAGTTGGCGCATGTGACAACTACAATTCTACGGTTCTGACTTTTAAAAATGTCTTTAAAAAAACAAACCTTTATTTAACTAGGCAAGTCAGTTAAGAACACATTCTTATTTTCAATGATGGCCTAGTAACGGTGGGTTAACTGCCTTGTTCAGGGGCAGAACAACAGATTTTCACCATGTCAGCTCGGGGGATCCAATCTTGCAACCTTACAGTTAAC
Source organism: Oncorhynchus kisutch (assembly GCF_002021735.2). Classification (NCBI taxonomy): domain Eukaryota; kingdom Metazoa; phylum Chordata; class Actinopteri; order Salmoniformes; family Salmonidae; genus Oncorhynchus; species Oncorhynchus kisutch. Next base: position 10,078,231 of record NC_034202.2, on the reverse strand, counting down.
TAGTCCAACGCAATAACGACCTGCCTCTCTCTCATTGCACTCCACAAGGAGACTGCCTGTTACGCGAATGCAGTAAGCCAAGGTAAGTTGCTAGCTAGCATTAAACTTATCTTATAAAAAACAATCAATCATAATCACTAGTTAACTACACATGGTTGATGATATTACTAGATATTATCTAGCGTGTCCTGGGTTGCATATAATCTGACTGAGCATACAAGCATACAAGTATCTAAGTATCTGACTGAGCGGTGGTAGGCAGAAGCAGGCGCGTAAACATTCATTCAAACTGCACTTTCGTGCGTTTTGACAGCAGCTCTTCGTTGTGCGTCAAGCATTGCGCTGTTTATAACTTCAAGCTTATCAACTCCCAAGATGAGGCTCGTGTAACCGAAGTGAAATGGCTAGCTAGTTAGCGCGCGCTAAATGTCGTTGTGTTGCTGGTTCAAGCAAAGGGAGGAGCGAGGAGAGGGACGGAAGCTACAGTGGGGAAAAAAGTATTTAGTCAGCCACCAATTGTGCAAGTTCTCCCACTTAAAAAGATGAGAGAGGCCTGTAATTTTCATCATAGGTACACTTCAATTATTACATACAAAATGGGAGAGAAAAAAATCCAGAAGATCACATCATAGGATTTTTTATGAATTTATTTGCAAATTATGGTGGAAAATAAGTATTTGGTCACCTACAAACAAGCAAGATTTCTGGCTCTCACAGACCTGTAACTTCTTCTTTAAGAGGCTCCTCTGTCCTCCACTCGTTACCTTTATTAATGGCACATGTTTGAACTTGTTATCAGTATAAAAGACACCTGTCCACAACCTCAAACAGTCACACTCCAAACTCCACTATGGCCAAGACCAAACAGCTGTCAAAGGACAAAGTATATAGGATGCCAGAGAGATATGTATACCGTAGTTAAGAAAGTAATACTAAGTGTATGTTGTGTAGTAAGCTTGTTAGTAAGCCCATGTGCCTCACCCTAATCATTTGGTCTGTTTTCACCAACGCGGTATTGTAAACACATAGTTTGTGGCCGGTGTGCTGCTTTGACAGTGCTACTGATAGTAGTGGTGGTGTTTGGCTTGTACACAACCTTCTATAATAGAATTGTGTTATTTGGCCTGTCAAATGAAAAGCTTATTTAACGCGTCAAATCGTGTATCCTTTTCGACACACAAAGACCCAAACGGTGTTCAATGTGCCTCACCCTCATAATTTAGTCTATCTTCACCTCTTCATTTCACCTACTGTTCTAACTTGGTGGTGCACGTGTAGCCTATAACATGTTTTAGAGAAATGTAATCATCAAATATTGTAAGAGCTTTCAGTGTCTGTTTATAGGCCCCCTTTATTTATCGTACGGTTCTGACCTGTTGTACAGGGAGTACACTGTAAGAACGGCCCATGTTCTGAATTCTATCACTGTACTTTTCAAAAGTGCTGAACAAATAGTTATATTGACTACGTCCGTCGTCCCTCGCTCATGAATGTCTTAATCGAAATTACGGATGGCCTCTTATCTGCTTGTCGTCCCCTTATGCCATAGTTTGCACATCTCAATTGTCAGTAGAAACCACATTTGTTTAAGCAAGTCAGCCATATCAGCTATGTTTTTTTTAAAGGCAGTAAATGAGGCTGAATGAACTGTTTCGCTGCCAGACAAGGCTCTGTTGATAGCCAGGTGTAGCAGCGGTAAGGTGCTGGGACTGCTGTTGGGACTCTGCTGCTGGGCCAGTTTTATGTAGGCCCTAACAGTTTGTGGGCCCCGTTTGTCACCGTTATAGTGCAATTAATGTATTGTTTAGTGTTGTGTTGTGTTGTTGTGTGTAGTGGCTTTGTTGGCATGCATCCCACATTTTTGGTTTGTTTTCCCCACCAAGCATAGATAATAAACAGCGAGTAGCAGTGGTGTAAAAACAAATGGGGGGGTCAATGTAAATACTCCAGGTGGTCATTTGATAAATTTTTCAGCAGTCTTATGGCTTGGGGGCATATAAGCAGACAATGAAAGCTCTTACGATATTCAATGATTACATTTCTCTAAAACAGTCTATAGGCTACATGGGCACCATCAAGTCAAATTAAATCAAACTTTATTTGCCACATGCGCCGAATACAACAAGTGTAGACTTTACTGTGAAATTCTTACTTACAAGCTTAACCAACAGTGCAGTTCAAGAAGAAAATATTTACCAAGTAGGCTAAAATAAAATTTTATAATAAAAAGTAACATAATAAGAATAACGAGGCTATATACAGGGGTCACCGGTACCGAGTCAGTATGTAGGTAAAGTAATTATGTAACGCTTGTCGTTAAAGGAAGACCAAGGTGCAGTGTGGAAGGCGTACATTTTCTTTTAATTTTAAATGTTCCACCAAAAACAATAAACAACTCAACAAATGTAAAGCTAGGAGTGCAAACACATGCAACACACAAAGACAAGATCCCACAACAGAAGGTGGGAAAAAGGGCTGCCTAAGTATGATTCCCAATCAGCGACAACGATAGACAGCTGCCTCTGATTGGGAACCATACTCGGCCAACAAAGAAATATAAACATAGTTTTCCCACCCTCGTCACACCCTGACCTACCAAATAGAGAATTTAAAGGATCTCTAAGGTCAGGGCGTGACAGACTATACATAGATAACAAACAACAGCGAGTAGCAGCAGTCTAGAAAGGGGGGTGGGGGGGTCAATGTAAATTGTCTGATGGCTATTTTTGTGATTTGTTCAGCAGTCTAATGGTGTGGGGGTAGAAGCTGTTGAGGAGCCTTTTGGTCCTAGACTTGGCCCTCTGGTACCGCTTGCAGTGTGGTAGCAGAGAAAACAGTCTATAACTGGGGTGATTGGAGTCTCTGACAATTTTATGGGCTTTCCTCTGGCCTATATATAGGTCCTGGATGGTAGGATGCTTGGCCCCATTCGCACTACCCTCTGTTAGAGGTCGACCGATTATGATTTTTCAATACCGATACCGATTATTGGAGGACCAAAAAAGCGGATACCGATTAATCGTCTGATTTAAAAATATTTGTAATAATGACAATTACATCAATACTGAATGAACACTTATTTTAACTTTATATAATACATCAATAAAATCTATTTAGCCTCAAATAAAATGAAACATGTTCAATTTGGTTTAAATAATACAAAAACAAAGTGTTGGAGAAGAAAGTAAAAGTGCAATATGTGCCATGTAAAAAAGCTAACGTTTAAGTTCCTTGCTCATTTACATGAGAACATATGAAAGCTGGTGGTTCCTTTTAACAGGAGTCTTCGATATTCCCAGGTAAGAAGTTTTAGGTTGAAGTTATTATAGGACAATTTCTCTCTATACGATTTGTATTTCATATACCTTTGACTATTGGATGTTCTTATAGGCACTTTAGTATTGCCAGTGTAACCGTATAGCTTCTGTCCCTCTCCTCGCCCCTCCCTGGGCTCGAACCAGGAATACATCGACAACAGCCACCCTCGAAGCAGCGTTACCCATCGTTCCACAAAAGCCGCGGCCCTTGCAGAGCAAGGGGAACAACCACTCCAAGTCTCAGAGCGAGTTATGTTTGAAACGCTATTAGCGCGCACCCCGCTAACTAGCTAGCCATTTCACATCGGTTACACCAGCCTAATCTCGGGAGTTGATAGGCTTGAAGTCATAAACAGCTCAATGCTTGAAGCACAGCGACGAGTTGCTGGCAAAACGCACGAAAGTGTTTGAATGAATGCTTATGAGCCTGCTGCTGCCTACCACCGCTCAGTCAGACTGCTCTATCAAAGCATAGACTTAATTATAACATAATAACACACAGAAATACGAGCCTTATGTCATTAATATGGTCGAATCCGGAAACTGTCATCTCAAAAACAAGACGTTTATTCTTTCAGTGAAATACGGAACCGTTCTGTATTTTATCTAACGGTTGGCATCCATAAATCTAAATATTCCTGTTACATTGCACAACCTTCAATGTTATGTCATAATTACGCAACATTAGGCGGCCCAAACTGTTGCATATACCCTGACTCTGCGTGCAATGAACTCAAGAGAAGTGACACAATTTCACCTGGTTAATATTGCCTGCTAACCTGGATTTCTATTAGCTAAATATGCAGGTTTTGTCAGATATATGTGTATAGGTGGCAGGGAAGTCAGGCGCAGGAGAGTCAAACGGAGTGTAAAATTGAGTCTTTTAGTAAATGTCCAAGTAACATGCTCCATAACACTAAATAGAAAAATGAATATAAACAAATATGGGTACGAAGACCCGTCGCGCACCTATACAAAAAAACACTACTACCCTGACAATAAAACAATCTCTGACAAAGACATGAGGGGAAACAGAGGGTTAAATACACAACAGGTAATGAATGGGATTGAAAACAGGTGTGTGGGAAGACAAGACAAAACCAATGGAAAATGAAAAATGGATCAATGATGGCTAGAAGACCGGTGACGTCGAACGCCGAGCACCGCCCGAACAAGGAGAGGCAACGACTTCGGTAGAAGTCGTGAGAGGTTTAAAAATATATACTTCTGTGTATTGATTTTAAGAAAGACATTGATGTTTATGGTTAGGTACAGTCGTGTAACGATTGTGCTTTTTTCGCAAATGCGCTTTTGTGAAATCATCCCGTGTTTGTCGAAATTGGCTGTCTTTGTTAGGAAGAAACGAGCCAGGTTAGCAGGCAATATTAACTAAATATGCAGGATTAAAAATATATACTTGTGTATTGATTTTAAGAAAGGCATTGATGTTTATGGTTAGGTACACATTGGAGCAAGACAGTCCTTTTTCACGAATACGCACCGCATCGATTATATACAACGCAGGACACGCTAGATAAACTAGTAATATCATCAACCATGTGTAGTTAACTTGTGATTATGATTGATTGATTGTTTTTTATAAGATAAGTTTAATGCTAGCTAGCAACTTACCTTGGCTTCTTACTGCATTCGCGTAACGGGCAGTCTTCTCGTGGAGTGCAATGTAATCAGGTGGTTAGAGCGTTGGACTAATTAACTGTAAGGTTGAAAGATTGAATCTCCGAGCTGACAAGGTAAAAATCTGTCATTATGCCCATGAACAAGGCAGTTAACTCACCGTTCCTAGGCCGCCATTGAAAATAAGAATGTGTTCTTAACTTACTTGCCTAGTTAAATAAAGGATAAATAATTTAACCAGCAAGTTGAGAACAAGTTCTCATTTACAATTGCAACCTGGCCAAGATAAAGCAAAACAATTCGACACATACAACAACACAGAGTTACACATGGAGTAAAACAAACATACAGTCAATAATAGAATAGAATAATAGAAAAAATAATAGAAAAAAAAGTCTATATACAATGTGAGCAAATGAGGTGAGATAAGGGAGGTAAAGGCAAAAAAAGACCATGGTGGCGAAGTAAATACGATATAGCAAGTAAAACACTGGAATGGTAGATTTGCAGTGGAAGAATGTGCAAAGTAGAAATAATGGGGTGCAAAGGAGCAAATTCATTAAATAAATACAGTAGGGGAAGAGGTAGTTGTTTGGACTAAATTATAGATGGGCTATGTACAGGTGCAGTAATCTGTGAGCTGCTCTGACAGCTGGTGCTTAAAAAGCTAGTGAGGGAGATAAGTGTTTCCAGTTTCAGAGATTTTTGTAGTTTGTTCCAGTCATTGGCAGCAGAGAACTGGAATGAATGAACAGCATTCTCACATAGGTGTTCCTTTTGTCCAGGTGAGATAGGGCAATGTGGAGTGCGATTGAGATTGTGTCATCTGTGGATCTATTGGGGTGGTATGCAAATAGGAGTGGGTCTAGGGTGTCCGGGAGGATGTTGTTGTTGTGAGCCATGACCAGCCTTTCAAAGCACTTCATGGCTACCGACGTGAGTGCTACGGGGCAGTAATCATTTAGGCAGGTTACCTTCGCTTCCTTGGGCGCAGGGACTTTGGTGGTCTGCTTGAAACATGTAGGTATTACAGATCGGTCAGGGAGAGGTTGAAAATGTCAGTGAAGACACTTGACAGTTGGTCCGCACATGCTTTGAGTACACATCCTGGTAATTCGTCTGGCCCAGCGGCTTTGTGAATGTTGACCTGTTTAAAGGTTTTGTTCACATCGGCTACCGAGAGCATTATCACACAGTCATCCAGAACAGCTGGTGCTCTCGTGCATGCTTCAGTGTTGCTTGCCTCGAAGCAAGCATAAAAGGCATTTAGCTCGTCTGGTAGGCTCGCATCACTGGGCAGCTCGCGTCTGCAATAGTTTTCAAGCCCTGCCACATCCGACGAGTGTCAGAGCTGGTGTAGTAGGATTCAATCTTGATCCTGTATTGACGCTTTGCTTGTTTGATGGTTCATCTGAAGGCATAGCGGGATTTCTTATAAGCGTCCGGATTAGTCTCCCACTCCTTGAAAGCGGCAGATCTAGCCTTTAGCTCGATGCGGATGTTGTATGTAATCCATGGCTTCTGGTTGGGATATGTACGTACAGTCACTGTGGGGACGACGTCATCGATGCACATATTGATGAAGCCGATGACTGAGGTGGTGTATTCCTCAATGCCATTGGATGAATCCTGGAACATATTCCAGTCTGTGCTAGCAAAACAGTCCTGTAGTGTAGCATCTGACCACTTCCGTATTGACCGAGTCAAGTTTTTGCTTGTAAGCAAGAATCAGGAGGACAGAATTATGGTCAGATCTGCTAAATGGAGGGCGGGGGAGAGCACCAGCTGTTATTGACAAAAAGACACACACCCCTCGTCTTACCAGAGGTAGCGTCTCTGTTCTGCCGGTGCATGGGAAATCACGCTAGCTCTATATTTTCCACGTCTTCGTTCAGCCATGTCTCGGTGAAACACAAGATGTTACAGTTTTTAATGTCCCGTTGGTAGGATAATCTTAATATTAGGTCATCAATTTTATTTTCCAATGATTGCACATTAGCAAGAAGAATGGAAGGCATTGGAAGTTTACTCCTTCGCCTCCGGGTTCTCAGAAGGATCCCCGATCTGCGTCCCCTTTTCCGGCGTCTTTTCTTCACGCAAAAAGGCATGGATCTGGGCCTGTTCCAGTGAATGCAGGATTTCATTCTCGTTGGACTCGTTAAAAGAAAAAGTTTCTTCCAGTCCGCGATGAGTAATCACTTTTCTGATGTCCAGAAGTTATTTTCAGTTATAAGAGACTGTAGCAGCAACATTTATGTACACAATAAGTTAAAAAATAAGTTACACAAAACGCAAAAAAATATAACTAAATAGCACAAATGGTTTGGAGAATGTAAAACGTGTTCTTCAGTGCATCTTAACAGTTACAACAGTCAGAACAGTAGGCCAAATTATGAGGTAGGAAAGGGACCAAATTATTAGGGTGAGGCACTTGGGCTACTAACAGTTTACTACACAACATACACTTAGTATTACTTTCTTAGCTACAGTATACATATCTCCCTGGCATATTACATCATTTATGCAGCAGCATACAATACATTTTTGGACTCACCTTGTTGTGTTGTTGTCACGACTTCTGCCGAAATTGGTCGTGCTCCTTGTTCGGGCGGCGTTCGAAGTCGCCGACCTTCTAGCCATCGCTGATCCTCTTTTCATTTTTCTTTGGTTTTGTCTTGTCTTGTATCACACCTGGTTCCAATCCCATACATTACATGTTGTGTATTTAACCCTCTGTTCCCCCTCATTGTCCTTGTCGGTGATTGTTTCTTTGTAAACTATGTGCAAGATATGTTCTGGTGTGCGACGGGTTTTGAACCCACTCGTATTATTTTGTATATTTTGGTTTTCGGTTGTGCTTCACTTGAACAGGAAGGTGGCGCGGCGGTCCTGCTTGTGGGCTCTAGACAGAGGCCTGAAATCCTGACTTGGAATTCCGAGTTGGATGAATGTTCAAAATTATTTCCCGTATTTTCCCAGTCTGAGCTAGTTTTATCCGAGTTCCCAGTTGTCTTGAACTCACTGAAGTCTGAGATTTCCCAGTTGCGAGTTTCCAGTTGTTTTGAACGCGGCAGAAGTCATGCTGGATTGACAGCATGGCCAATGTATTAAAACTTTTCTGGCCCATGGCATTACCCCCCTTTTTTATATCCAAGTGGTAGTTATGAACTTGTCTTATCGCTGCAACTCCCCTACGGATTTCTTCTTGACACACTGCTCACTTAACCCGGAAGCCAGCCGCATCAATATGTTGGAAGAAACACTGTCGAACTGATGACCAAAGTCAGCTTGCAGGCCACTGGCCCGCCACAAGCAGTCGCTAGAGCATGATGAGACAAAGAAATCCCGGCCAACAAAACCCTCTCCTAACCCGGACAACGCTGGGCCAATTGTGCACCGCCTCATGGGTCTCCGGGTCACAGCCGGCTGAGACACACCCTGGGATCAAACCCGGGGCTGCGGTGGCGCCTCAGCACTCATTGTTGAATTTGCGATTTCCAAGTTGTTCTGTAATGTTTATGTCCAATGGCCAATAGGCACCGATATGTTTTATCTATAATTTATAGGGTTATAGGGTTGGAAAAGATTTTCCAGTAGATTGCCTACTTGATGCATGACTGCTTGTCTAGCTTGCTCGCAAAGATTTTGAAAGTGTGATGACATGGTCAGTCCAATCAAAGCCACGGTAGATATAACGTGATTTGACATAATTTTATCTGTGGCCAATGACCTTGAGCCTTCTTGGACGGGCACTTCTAATGTAGGTCTATGGCAGCACCCAAGTGGCTTGAATTTTCTAGGTCTACATTTTGCGGCGACGTGTCCCCATGAGTGACAGAACACTGAGCCAATCACGGCGCAACTAGAGAACATTACCAACCTCTACACACCATATTTTCCGCTGGCTACCCCACCACAGAAGCACTGAGTTAGGCTGAAACACCTGTATTTTGGAGCTGCCTTACTCAAGAAAGCTAAAAGATACAAATGTTTGTATGCAGCTTTTGTAAACTGATATGTGACACGTATTAATACCAAAATTACATGCAAAAAAATCTATATATTATTAGTTTTTAGTTAAACATGACCCTGAATAATACGTCGCCACTGGCTACAGGCCATGCCCTGCTTTGTGGGAGATTGCAGTGCAAACGCTTGGACACAGCTACTTATTCAAGGGTTTTTCTTTATTTTTACTATTATCTACATTGTAGAATAATAGTGAAGACATCAAAACTATGAAATAACACATATGGAGTCATGTAGTAACCAAAATAATTGTTAAACATATAATGTTTTAGGGAAGATCCAGATGCAGAGTGTCGAAGTAACAAAAGTTTATTACTAGAACAGGTGGCAGGCAAAACAACAGGTCAAGGGCAGGCTGAGGTCAGTAATCCTGATCAGAGTCCAAAAGGTACAGAACGGCAGGCAGTCTCAGAGTCAGGGCAGGCAGAGGTCAATAATCCAGTGTGGTGTGACAAGGTACAGAACAGCATGGTCAAAAGGCTCATGGTCAGGGCAGGCAGAATGGTCAAACCGGGAAAACAGGAACTAGAAATGGACAAGAGCAAGGGTAAACATGCTGGTAGGCTAGACGAACAAAACAAACTGGCAACAGACAAACAGAGAACACAGGTGTAAATACACTGGGGATAATGGGGAAGATGGGCGACACCTGGAGGGGGGGGGTGGAGACAAGCACAAAGACAGGTGTAACAGATCAGGGTGTGACAGTAACCTCCCTCTTGGGGCGCCACCTGGCGTTCTACCTGGGCACATGAGTGGTGGACCGGGGTGCCGGCGTTGGAAATCAGTGATGAGGCCTGGGTCCAGGATGTCCCTAGCGGGGGATTCTAGACACATGAAAAGTTGGATGTATAAGGAGGGTACGGGGCAACAGAAGACGAACAGCAGAGGGGCTAATGACCTTGGAGATGGGGAAAGGACCGATAAACTCGAGGGGAAAGCTTGCGGGACTCCACCCGCTCTTGCTCAGGGAAGAGTGGGGTTTGATAACCCAGGGAACACTCAAAGGGCAAGAGACCCGTGGCAGAGCAAGGAAAGGTGTTACGACCTTTCGACCCACACTAGTTTTCGACCCACACTAGTTGCTGGCTCCAGGTTGTGGGGTTGGCGGAGACCAGGCAGTGAAGAGTCGTCTCCAAGTCTTGGTTGGCTCGCTCCGACTGGCCGTTGGACTAGGGGTGGAACCCGGAGGAAATGCTGGCCGACGACCCAATGAGTGTGCCGAACGCCTTTCAGAAGCGGGGCGAGAATTATTATATATTTTTTATTTAACATTTATTAAACTATGCAAGTCAGTTAAGAACATATTCTTATTTACAATGACGGCCTACCCAGTCGGAGACCATGTCCAATGGGAGTCCATGGATCCGGAAGATGTGCTGCACCATGAGCTGGGCCGTCTCTTTGGCAGAGGGTAGCTTGGGGAGAGGAATGAAGTGGGCAGTTCTGGAAAACCTGTCCACTACTGTCAGAATGGTGATGTTGCCATCAGACGGGGGGAGACCCGTGACAAAGTCCAGGGATATGCGAGACCAGGGACCGTGAGGGTCAGGCTGAGGTTGAAGGTAACCAGCCGGAGCTTGCTGAGGAGTCTTGTTCTGCGCACAGATCGTGCATGCGGCGACGAATGCAGAGACGTCAGGGCCACAAAAAGCGTGGTCGCACAAAGGCCAAGGTTTAGCGGGAGCCTGGGTGGCAGGCAAGCCTGGAGGAGTGGGCCCACTCCAGGACCGAGGAGCGGACCACGTCAGGACCGAGGAGTGGGCCCACTCCAGGACCGAGGAGCGGACCACGTCAGGACCGAGGAGTGGGCCCACTCCAGGACCGAGGAGTGGGCCCACTCCAGGACCGAGGAGCGGACCACGTCAGGACCGAGGAGTGGGCCCACTCCAGGACCGAGGAGCGGACCACGTCAGGACCGAGGAGTGGGCCCACTCCAGGACCGAGGAGCGGACCACGTCAGGACCGAGGAGCGGACCACGTCAGGACCGAGGAGTGGGCCCACTCCAGGACCGAGGAGCGGACCACGTCATGAACAAACATCCGGTTATCTGGGCCTCCCACCAGGGTTCTGCTGGGAATGCTGAGCCTCACGAACCTGCTTCCCTATTCCCCAGCTGAACGCAATCGGCAGGCACGAGGTGGGAAGGGTGGTCTCGGGTTCCGAGGTTGTAGCCGTGGGGCTATAGCGGCGTGACAGAGCATCCAGCTTGGAATTCTTGGATCCCAGTCAGTATGAGAGGGAGAAGTTGAACCGGGAGAAAAGCAGTGCGCCACGAGCTTGCCTGGAATTGAGACGCTTGGCGGGGAGGAGATAATCCAGGTTCTTGTAGTCGGTCCAAACAATGAATGGATGTTCCACCCTCTTCCAGCCAGTGCCTCCACTCCTCCAACGCCATCTTCACCGTGAGGAGCTCACGATTCCGCACATCGTAGTTCCTCTCCATGGTATAGAGGCGATGGGAGAAGGCGGCGCAGGGATGTAACTTGAGGTCCAGGGCAGAATACTGGGACAGGAAAGTCCCCCACTCCAACATCATAACAAAATTTGGAAAAAGTCAAGGGGTCTGAATACTTTCCGAATGCACCATGTTCTTCAGACTTTTACTGAAGCAATTGTTGATATCTTGAAAACGATGGGTTCCAGCTAAGATTCCCTTGGAGATTATATAGTGCCTTGCGAAAGTATTCGGCCCCCTTGAACTTTGCAACCTTTTGCCACATTTCATGCTTCAAACATAAAGATATAAAATAATTTTGCACGCCCAATTTTTCAGTTTTTGATTTGTTAAAAAAGTTTGAAATATCCAATAAATGTCGTTCCACTTCATGATTGTGTCCCACTTGTTGTTGATTCTTCACAAAAAAATACAGTTTTATATCTTTATGTTTGAAGCCTGAAATGTGGCAAAAGGTCGCAAAGTTCAAGGGGGCCGAATACTTTCGCAAGGCACTGTATGCTGAAATACATTTGTCATATATGGCAGTACTGTTTGTTTTTTTAGATGGAAAGATAAGTGTCCTTTTCAAATGCAAACAAAATATTCTGACGTCACCCAGTGTCCAGAGAAGTGGGTTGGCAGTATAGGCACGTCTATGGTCTTATTTGCATGCATTGTTACAATATTTCAGAAACATTTAAATATTTTTTAATGTTTTATTTAACTGGTAAAGGTACATTTTTAAATACATCAAGAGAAAAAAAGGACCTATTAGGGTGTGGTGCCTGGCAGTCTATTATCCAGGGTACATGTTATGTATGCAATCCTAATATACTATGCCTTCGATAGGACTTTTTAAAAACATGACAACAAATATGTTGTGATAGATTTTTATCAAGAAATGTTTAAGATTCGAATGTCTATTTCAGACTCAGTACTAATGGAAATGACACGTTTCTCTTAATTATTGTTTTTGTGTTCAACCAAGCCTTTCCTTCCAACTGACCATGCATGTTTTGACCTAAGGTCTACGAACTCAGACTTTTGCTAATTAGTTCAGTCTGCCCAAAAAGTGTGTATATTTCATGTAACATACATAACGCTTCTTATTTGCTTTTTCTCCAACATCCGCTTTTTTGTCTGAGTACCAAGGGGTACCAGTGGAGGCTGCTCATTACCACGAGTCTGTCCTCCCCAATTAAGGTGCCACCAACCTCCTGTGGTAGGCACACACATCAAAAGATGACTTTATATTTTGTTTTTCCATTCTGTGAGACATTAATGTTGGGATTTTGCGTGAGGTCACAAAACAGGTTGGACTCCTCTCTAGATTCCATCTGTCAATGACATCATCAGTAGGGGACACCTGTAAGCAGGACACAGCTATTTTTTACACTGTGAGTATGTGTTTTTTTGGTTTTACTATCCTTGTGGGGACCAGAATTTTCAGACAAGTGGGGACATTTTGCTGGTCCCCACAAATAAAAAGGTTATTTTAGGCTTAGGGGTTAGGTTTAGGGTTTGGTTTACAATTAGTGTTAGAATTAGGGTTAAGGGTTAAGGTTAGGGAAAATAGAATTTTGAATGGGAATCAATGGTTTGGTCTCCGCAAGGATTGTAAAACAAACGTGTGTGTGTGTGTAGGATGCAGTGCTACTGTATGTGGACCCATAGGCTTTGTTCCTGCTCCTAGACCTATTTATAGATCTCTCTTTTGGAATGGATGGATGCCAGGGCTGGAACCTGATTGACAAGGAAACTACACACACACACACACTGGAACAAAGGCTGTTGTTGACAGACTGATAGTAATCTATTTCCAGTGTGTTGAGGTGAACGAAAAGGTAAACAGAGCAAAGACCTTCAGGTTAAGGTTGTAACTGCTCAACTAGAAGCCTGAATCTGCCCAGTTATCAAATGTGAGATGTTTTGGTCTTACTGCTGATATTGTTTATATATTTATTTGATTTCTGAAGCCCCCTGTTAACATATCACACACAATACATAACCCAAAGGGTTGAATAAACTCACATGCTTTTGGGTAAGAAAAACAGTATACTATGACAGCTCAGCCTTAAAATCAAATGTCTTCTCATTCTTCTCTACCCTGTTGCATCTCTCTCCAGGTGGAGGAGGAAAAGGCAGGAGTTGGAAATGGAGAAGGATGCTACGCTTCCCTCACATAAGCCAGTGTATGGAGCTGGGTAACACCATCGGTCAGTGTGTGTTTGTTTGTGTGTATATATATATATATATACCAGGGCTGTGCTCCGTTCATAATTTTGGAATTGACTCCCATTCAACTCATTGAAATTTGAGTTGAAATTTGAATTGAATTGACCACACCCAACAGGATCTAGAATTTGAATATCAGGAAGTAGAATTTAATTTGGTTCAATTCAAAGAAATTCCACTCTATCGTTGAACATGAGAGTTTCATTGAATCTGACAGATCACACTTCCAGATAGCAAAGAATATATAACTTTTCTATATAAAATGTTCATATGGTCTTTGAAACTTAATAGCCAATTATATTTCCACCAACCATTGTATTTGTTTGGAAAATAAATGTAAGGCCTCAGGGTCAACTTGAGGGTTAAACGAATGCATTCTGGGAAATGTATTATTTTTCCCATATTGAACAAAATGTAAGTGATTACTGAAATATAATAACTTAGAATATTCACATACAGGTTTTGTTTTCCTTGATCATACATTAAGGTTTTGTCCTGAACATCTATTGTATCAACAATATTTTATACGCATGTACAGTTGAAGTCGGAAGTTTACATACACCTTAGCCAAATACATTTAAACTCAGTTTTTCACAATTCCTGACATTTAATCCTATTACAAATTCCCTGTCTTAGGTCAGTTAGGATCACCACTTTATTTTAAGAATGTGAAATGTCAGAATTTTTTATTTCAGCTTTTATTTATTTCATCACTTTCCCAGTAAGTCAGAAGTTAAACTTAAACTCAATTAGTATTTTGTAGCATTGCCTTTAAATTGTTTAACTTGGGTCAAACGTTTCGGGTAGCCTTTCACAAGCTTCCCACAATAAGTTGAGTGAATTTTGGCCCAGTCCTCCTGACAGAGCTGGTGTAACTGAGTCAGGTTTGTAGGCCTCCTTGCTTGCACACGCTTTGTCAGTTCCGCCCACAAATGTTCTATGGGATTGAGGTCAGGGCTTTGTGATGGCCACTCCAATACCTTAACTTTGTTGTCCTTAAGCCATTTTGCCACAATGGGGTCATTGTCCATTTGAAAGACCCATTTGCGATCAAGCTTTAACTTCCCGACTGATGTCTTGAGATGTTGCTTCAATATATCCACATCATTTTAATTCCTCATGACGCCATCTATTTTGTGAAGTGCACCAGTCCCTCCTGCAGCAAAGCACCCCCACAACATGATGCTGTCACCCCCGTGCTTCACGGTGGGATGTTGTTCTTCTGCTTGCAAGCCGCCCCCTTTTTCCTCCAAACATAACGATGGTCATTATGGCCAAACAGTTCTATTTTTGTTTCATCAGACCAGAGGAAATTTCTCCAAAAAGTATGATATTTGTCCCCATGTGCAGTTGCAAACCGTAGTCTGGCTTTTTTTATGGAGGTTTTGGAGTAGTGGCTTAGGACTCGTTTTACTGTGGATATAGATACTTTTGTACCTGTTTCCTCCAGCATCTTCACAAGGTCATTTGCTGTTGTTCTGGGATTGATTTGCACTTTTTACACCAAAGTACGTTCATCTCTAGGAGACAGAACACGTCTCCTTTCTGAGCGGTATGACGGCTCCGTGGTCCCATGGTGTTTATACATGCGTACTATTGTTTGTACAGATTAACGTGGTACCTTCAGGTGTTTGGAAATTGCTCCCAAGAATGAACCAGACTTGTGGAAGTCTACAATATTTTTTCTGAGGTCTTTGCTGATTTATTTTGATTTTCCCATGATGTCAAGCAAAGAGGCACTGAGTTTGAAGGTAGGCCTTGAAATACATCCACAGGTACACCTCCAATTGACTCAAATGATGTCAATTAGCCTATCAGAAGCTTCTAAAGCCATTACTTCATTTTCTGGAATTGTCCAAGCTGTTTAAAGGCACGGTCGACTTAGTGTATGTAAACTTCTGACCCGCTGGAATTGTGATACAGTGAATTATAAGTGAAATAATGTGTCTGTAAACAATTGTTGGAAAAATTACTTGTGTCATGCACAAAGTAGATGTCCTAACTGACTTGCCAAAACTATAGTTTGTTTCACAAGAAATTTGTGGAGTGGTTGAAAAACGAGTTTTAATGACTCCAACCTAAGTGTATGTAAACTTCTGACTTCAACTGTATATAATGACATGTTTGATGTTTTATGTACAATATGTATATTTGTATAGACTACACCTAATATAGGCATTTGAATTTCAATTAATTTCACTGAATTCAGTTCTATTGCATTTAATACCAATTTCAATTGAAATTCTGTATCATGTTTACTACTTCAATTCAAAATGACTTATGACGCATTCTCAATGCAATTATGAATTGAGCACAACCCTGGTGTGTATGTGTGTCTATGTGCGTGTGTGAGTGAGTGCAAGTTTTGTATGTGTAATACTGTATGATTGTAATGTGTTTGTTTCAGCGAGAGACTACTCCAGTCTGTGTGTGAAGCAGCCTATTGGCAGACAACTATTCTGTCTCTTCTGTCAGAGCAAACCTGAGCTACGGCACTGCAACTCTCTACTGGACAAAATGGTGCGATTCACTATATAGGCCTTATTCACTATGAAGGTGGTGGTATGGTCCATTTTGGGGGAGGTGATCTGACTGAATGCTGCGAGCTGATGTTAAAGTACACTCTGCTGAAAGACCTGTGTCATAGCAAAGTGATGCCATATTTCCCGAAGGGTGTGTGTTTTGGGTGCACGGCCAGGAAAGAGTTCTAACATGATAACTTTGTTAGAAACGTAAAGTATGTTACAGTATGCAGAAGACGACTTATGTCTACTGTGTTATAAATAACTTTGTTATTCAGATCTCTCTGTATTTCCTTATTGGCCTGGATTCAATGGCATGCTGAGATTTCGTGACCTGAGTCGTTCATGAAGAACGATCAAGCAATCAGTGACAGATACTAGACGGGGATCTTCAAAATTCATGTTGACAAAACAGGAATCACAAGTGCAGATGTCTTTGAACTTTTACAGGGGGAGTATGAGGTGCAATCAGATGAAGATAGGAAGAGTTTTGGCATGCAAATCATTAACAGGTTCCTCAGTAGACAGGTACTGTCTTTACACACACACACACACACACTAAAGGTTGATTTCTCACTTTAGATTTGTGTTAAATAACTGTGTATGTTCTCCTGCCAGTCGTCTGAGTGTGTACAGGTTGTGGAGAGCTATGGTAAGAGGTGCAGAGAGAGTCTGGAGGTGTGGCACGGTAGAGACATCTTCATTGACTGCACAGAGTGAGTCTGACCCTTATCCTAACCACAGATCTCTAAACCCTGACCTCCCTCTTACTCCAACCTTCCCCATGTTACTCTCACCCTTCCCTCCACTATCTTACCCCACGCATGTGAGTGAATGTGTGTGCTGCGAAGTAATTCACCCTTCTTTCACTGTGTCCACAGTGACCTCCATGAGTTTCTGAGTGGTGCCCCCTTCCTTCAGTACCTACAGAGCATGTACTTTGAGCGTTTTCTGCAGTGGAAGATGGTAGAGAGGTCAGTGCATATGGACGGGTGTGTGTTTGACTGAGTAATCAAACTAAGTGAGATATGTCCCCACGTGCTTGACACCCAGCCGCTAACTGTGTATTTCTCTCCCACCAGACAGCCCGTTACCAAACACACCTTCAGACAGTACAGGATGCTGGGCAAGGGAGGCTTCGGGGAGGTTAGGCTTCTTTCACTACACTTCTTTTCACAAAGTTTTGGAGAGAAATCAAAACTCTGAAAACATAGAGCCCAAATCCAACTTGAGATGCAAATTATTAACTACAATTTTGATCGTGAGGATTCAGCTCATACAATCTCCGCCTCCCCATCCTTTACTCCCTTCCCCCCCCCCCCCCCCCCCCAGGTGTGGGCATGCCAGGTGCGAGCCTCTGGGAAGATGTATGCGTGTAAGAAGCTGGAGAAGACTCACATGAAGAAGAGGAGAGGAGAGGCCATGGCCCTCAACGAGAAACAGATACTGGAAAAGCTCAACAGCAGATTTGTGGTAGGGTTCTTCACACAATCGGACTCTCTCTCTCTCTCCATCCTCTTCTCTTTCTTTCCATCCTTTTTCCCTCAACCCCTTCTTTTCTTTTCCTTTTTCTCATCCTCCCATAACTTTATCTCTAGGTGAGTCTGGCGTATGCGTATGAGACCAAACAATCTCTTTGTCTGGTGCTAAGCATAATGAACGGAGGAGACCTGCGGTTCCACATCTATAACATTGGTCCTCCAGGCCTGGAGCCGGCCAGGGTTCGGTTCTATGCTGCTGAGGTCTGCTGTGGTCTCCACCACCTCCACCAGAGGAACATTGTCTACAGGTCAGTAGACACGGGCTCTGTCCTGATTCTACACTCTTTTCCAGAAGTGTGCCCTCGCACACTCGCCTTCATGGATTTAAAAGCATAGGATTGGCGTAAGTATTGACTGGAAGGAGTCCCCCCCCCCCCCATTGTAAATCTGTGCGAGAAATTGTTTGCCCACCTCTTGCACACTTCTGGAAAAGGGTGGAGAACTGGAACACAACCAGATTAAAACAGATTGTGACATTGAAAAGGCACTGTACTGACTTCTGTCTTTTTTGTTTTTTTGTTTCAGAGATCTGAAACCGGAGAACATACTTCTGGATGACAATGGTAGGTACACTTTAATAATATCGCAATCCAGGAGCGCAACTTTGGTTTGAGAAGTGGTGGTGGGGGGCATAATTATTATTATCCAGTCAGATAAACACACCAAACAAAAGTTGAAAGTTGCACCTCTGTCGCAACCTTATCTGTGCTTCACGCCCAGATCAGATCACGCTTCCATCTCTGTCGCAACCTTATCTGTGCTTCATGCCCAGATCAGATCACGCTTTCATCGATGCAGATTCTAGTTTCCCCAAGCAGGATATCCTGGTGACGTCATTTCAGATGTTCTTTTCACACAAACGGTTGGTCTATCAGGAAGTAAGTTAACGGTGTGTGATAAGCAGGTCTAGTATATATTTAGATCAACTTATTTGCACCTGTTCCAAACTTGGCAGTGTGTTGGAGGCACCTGTAGATGATATCAACCATACCACTGTAATTAGTAACTACCTCAAAGGATACAAACACTCTGCCAATGTCACCTGCCAAAAACATCCTACTTCTTCCCTCATATACAGTGCATTCGGAAAGTATTCAGACCCCTTCACTTTTTCCACATTTTGTTACAGCCTTATTCAACATTGGATTACATTGAATAGGGGGGAAAAAATCTACACCCAATACCCCATAATGACAAGGCAAACACTAGTTTAGTAATTTTTGCAATTGATTAAAAATAAAAACAGAAATCATTCTGTGTTCAGACCCTTTACTTAGTACTTTGTTGAAGCACCTTTGGCAGCGCTAACAGCATTGAGTCTTCTTGGGTATGACGCTACAAGCTTGGCACACCTGTATTTTGGGAGTTTCACCCATTCTTCTCTGCTGATACTCTCAAGCTCTGTCAGGTTGGATGGGGATTGTCGCTGCACAGCTATTTTCAGGTCTCTCCAGAGATGTTCGTTCGGGTTCAAGTCTGGGCTGAACCTTCGTCCCAGTCTGAGGTCCTGAGCGCTCTGGAGAAGATTTTCATCAAGGATCTCTCTGTACTTTGCTCCATTCGTCTTTCCCTCAATCCTGACTAGTCTCCCAGTTCCTGCCACTGAAAACATCTCCACATATGTGACGCTTGGCATTCAGGCCAAAGACTTCAATCTTGGTTTTATCAGACCAGAGAATATTGTTTCTCATAGTCAGAGTCCTTTGGGTGTCTTTTGGCAAACTCCAAGAGGGCTGTCATGTGTCTTTTACTGAGGAGTGGCTTCCATCTGGCCACTACCATAAAAGCCTGATTAATGGAGTCTTGCAGAGATGGTTGTCCTTCTGGAAGGTTGTCCCATCTCTACAGAGGAAGTCTGGAGCTCTGTCAGAGTGACCATTGGGTTCTTGTTCACCTCCCGGACCAAGGCCCTTCTCCCCCGATTGCTCAGTTTGGCCAGGTGGTCAGCTCTAGGAAGTGTCTTGGTGGTTCCAAACTTCTTCCTTTTTACGAATAATGGCCGGCCACTGTGTTCTTAGGGACCTTCAATGCTGCATAATTGTTTGGTATCCTTCCCCAGATCTGTGACTCGACACAATCCTGTCTCGTAGCTCTACGAACAGTTCCTTCGACCGCATGGTTTGATTTTTGCTCCAACATACACCGTCAACTGTGGGACCTTATATAGACAGGTGTGTGCCTTTCCAAATCATGTACAATCAACTGAAATTACCACAGGTGGACTCCAATCACGTTGCAGAAACATCTCAAGGATGATCAATGGAAACAGGATGCAACTAAGCTCAATTGAGTCTCATAGCAAAAGGTCTGAATACTTACGTAGGTATCTGTTTTTTATTTTCAATAAATTTGAAAAAACTCCAAAAATCTGTTTTCGCTTTCTCATTATGGGTTATTGTGCGTAGATTGAGGAAATGTTTATTTAATCAATTTTAGAATAAGGCTGTAACGTAACAAAATGTGGGAAAAGTGAAGGGGTCTGAACACTTTCTGAAAGCACTGTACTTTGTGTTCGATGATTTTCCCTGTCATGGGAAAATGTTGATCTAGTATGTGAAATAATCTGTGGCTACCATACTATATGAACTAATGCTCCACTTAACCCCTCCCCTCACCTCCTCTCTTAGGGCACATCCGTATCTCAGACCTGGGCCTGGCGGTGAAGCTATCCGGGGGGAATCTGGTACGAGGCAGGGTGGGGACCCTGGGTTACATGGGTACGTGGCTCTAACCTACTGTACACTTACAGGTTGTAGTGGTGATTCCCCATGAAAAGCCGCTGGCACAGGAGAGAGCCGTCCATAACACGTCCACAGAATCAACTTTCCAAACGTTACTCGTCGGCTGAAGTTCCCATTTATTGCGTATTTAAAATATAAATAGCTCCAATACACATATTCCTATACAAAAAGGTGCAGAGAGAAGCATTTTATAAGCTGTATGGTTAAGAACTGTATGCGCTCTCCTCTCAACTGTGCTTACCCTTCCTGGTCACCTGTGCTACCTACACACACACACGACCAGTGACCCCATCATATAGTGTACAAAACATGTTAAAATAGCCCTTGACAGACAACATACACACAACACATAAACAGGCCAAAATGGCTCCTAAACACCGGCCCCTAATTGTTCTCTGATTTAGGGAAGAAACAATTACACAAATTACACAAATGTATGTGTGTGGATTAGTCCTTAGGAAGGGATGATCTTCAGCACCAGAGGTTGCTAGCACTTTGCCCCTGTTCAGCATAAGTGTAGTAGCTCCCGAGTGGCACAGTGGTCTAAGACACTGCATCTCAGTGCAAGAAGCATCACTGCAGTACCTAGTTCTAATCCAGGCTGCATCGGTTCTGACTTAGAATATGTGGACATCTACAAATACCTAGGTGTTTGGTTAGACTGTAAACTCTCCTTCCAGGCTCACATTAAAATACCCCAATCCAAAATTTAATCTAGAACCGGCTTCCTATTTCGCAACAAAGCATCCTTCACTCATGCTGCCAAACATACCCTCGTAAAACTGACCATCCTACCGATGTCATTTACAGAATAGCCTCCAACACAATACTCAACCAATTGGATGCAGTCTACCACAGTGTCATCCGTTTTGTCACCAAAACCCCATATACTACCCACCACTGCGACCTGTACGCTCTCGTTGGCTGGCCCTCGCTTCTTACTCGTCGCCAAACCCACTGGCTCCAGGTCATCTACAAGTCTCTATTAGGTAAAGCCCTGCCTTATCTCAGCTCACTGGTCACCATAGCAGCACCCACCCGTAGCACACGCATATCTCACTGGTCACCCCCAAAGCCAATTCTTCCTTCGGCCGCCTCTCCTTCCAGTTCTCTGCTGCCAATGACTGGAACGAACTGCAAAAATCACTCAATCAAAGCTGGAGACTCTTACCTCCCTCACTAGCTTTAAGCACCAGCTGTCAGAGCAGCTCACAGATCACTGCACCTGCACATAGCTCATCTGTAAATACCCCATCCAATCTACCTCATCCCCATACTGTATTTATTTATCTTGCTCCTTTGCACCCCAGTATCTCTACTTGCACATTCATCTTCTGCACATTCTACCATTCCAGTGTTTAATTGCTATATTGTAATTACTTCGCCACCATGGCCTATTTATTGCCTTACCTCTCTTATCCTACCTCATTTGCACATGCTATATATAGATTTTTGTACTGTATTATTGATTGTATGTTTGTTTATTCCATGTGTAATTCTGTGTTGTTGTATGTGTCGAACTGCTTTGCTCTATCTTGGCCAGGTCCTAGTTGCAAATGAGAACTTGTTCTCAACTAGCTTACCTGGTTAAATAAAGTTTAAAAAAAAAAATAATAAATCACATCCGGCCATGATTGGGAGTCCCATAGGGTGGCGCAAAATTGGCCCAGCATCGTCCGGGTTTAGCCGGGGTAGCCCGTCATTGTAAATACGAATTTGTTCTTAATGGACTTCCCTAGTTACATTTTTTTAAAGTAGCTTGTCCCAAGTGTGCCACTTTCTATGTGTAGATGAGGTGGGCAGTAACAGCAGGGCAGCCAATCTGTCCTGGGTTGCCACCACCTCCTCCTAAGTGGCCGCCAGAGACCCACACCAATGGGATCCATCTCCAACACGGTCGTCACCAGCAGGGTGGATGGCCTGTGGAGCATCGCTGCCAATCCACCATATTGTAGTTTTTATCTGTCAATTTCTTACATGTTATCAGAGCAGTGGAAATGCTTGCCACAACCCTTGCTCGTTGTCACAGGCATAGCATGAGCGATTCCAATAACCTGACATTCTGCACGCAATGATCCATTAGTCCAATTTCCAATCAAAGTTAAGTTCTTACTTTTTTCCCCCTTTTTTGTTGATTTTATTAACCCTGACAGGCACGACGACTAGGTTGCAATCAGGATTCCTGTCCCCAGCATTTCCATCCAAATTAACAAATGCACTGGTAGCACTCTGCTCTCCGTTTTCATTTTTTTTGCAGTGGTTTACCTTTTTGTGGGTGATGTGCAACATGGTAGGATTATTTGCGCGAACAAACTTCACGGGTATGTCTGTGTGCATCCTTTGCTCGTGTTTCCAGGGGTCAGACAACCCGAAGCAGGCTCCTTTGGATCTTCAACAAGTCCAACTTCTCTCGATGTGGCTTTTTGTTCAGTTCTGTGCATGTGCCTGGACTGTGTTCTCTTTTGACAGAACGGACACTGCCGGAGTGCCGCACTAGAGGGATTGCCAACCCAGCTCTTTCACTGTTTTCACAGCTGGTGTGACACTGATGGCAAAACCATTTTCTCTCTCTTTCAAAACACTTGACCTATTTACAGGTACTGAGCCTCCCCTCACTGCTGAGGTGGGGGGAGGGTTTCCCTTAGGTTTTCAAACACAGGATGTTATGCTATTCTGGCTTGGCAATCAACAAAAGTGAACCAGATCAGCAAACCTGGCTCTTCTTCCATTTCTCTTGTAGGTAGCCGACCCACCTTTAAACTTACATGGCAGCTTTGAGACTACAGCTCTCATTTGTTGGGCTGTCCATTTCCTCCCTATATTGAACATTATCCATAGTGTTGAGGCCTCCAGTGAGAGAAATGTCGGAATCTTCAACCCTGATTGGCGACCAGCTTCTCAATGTAAGCTGTGGCGACTCTATACTCATCTCAAGTGGGGGGGTTCAGAAGCCTTTTGGCATCTGCATAATCTCTGTCAGCCTCCACGTGTCGGCAACTGCAGACTAGATGTCTGGGTTGGCCCATGGTGCATTGCTCCAAAAAGTACAGCCTGTCTTTGGTGTTCTTGGTACTGTCTTCAATAGCATGTTCAAAGAACCTGTAGTCTAGTGGGTCACCCTTAAACACTGGTACACTAAGAGTTGATGAGGACAACCTTTGCTGCTTTACCAGTGTTGCCAATGCTTGTTTCCTTTTCAATGCTTCAACTTTAACCAGTAAGAAGGCTGTCTTTTCAGACTGGCGTTTGGGCCAGACCATTCAACCGGATCCTTTTCTGCCCCCTCGGCAGGAAACAAAGCCTTCATGGACTCATTGAGATCATGCAACTCAACCAACTTTGAGAAATCAGTGCACATCTTTGACAACCAATTGAACATTTTCACCATGAGCTGTGTGATCTCATCTCTTTTAAGTAAAGTACGCCGAACTTAGCACTTTTAGATCCTTTGAATTTTTGCAGTTTCCATTTTAAAAGGCATGTAACACTGAACATAAATCCCATTGATTTGCAACCACCAGCACAGCAGGAATACAGTTTAGCAAGGCACAGTGTAATGAATGAGTCCAACACATAACAGACAACCAGCAAAGCGTCTGCTTTTCTCTCCGCTGCAAAGAGAGCTCTCAACTCAGAGCCCGAATCCAACAGAAGGCACACACAGCTAAAGTTCCACAATCTCAAAAGTTCCCAAATTCATCCAACACTTCGAGCAGATTGAGCAATAGAAAGAGTAACCGCACTTCATTACCCTTCTCCCTTCTCCATTTCATGTACTTTGCGATTGTGTAGGCAAGTAGCACCAAGGGAAAATAAAAATCAGTCAGAGCTACACTAGCTTCAGTCAATATTGTAGTACCCGAGACCACATATTGATCTATTGATCGGGTACTCGGCCTTGACTCGGTCTCGGACAGTGAGGACTAGTAATTTCTTCCTGAGATCAGCCGAGTAAAAAACCCAATCATCAGCATCTATTAAGTCAGCGCATAAAACCACTTCACCAGATACATACACTCCTTTCTTGAAACATTAATACAGTATCTTAACAGCCTTTATATATTTTATAGCCATGTTTGCGCAGGGGTGAACCTATAGTCTTTCAGTGTGTGACAGTTTTGTGATTCTGAAAGGACAGAAATGTAATACCAGCATACTAATGTGGGAGAGTGTACTTTTCGTCAAACACAAAGGGCGTTTGCTAACCATACCGTTTGCTAACCATATGCTAACCATACCGTTTGCTGACCATATGCTAACCATACCGTTTGCTGACCATATGCTAACCATACCGTTTGCTGACCATATGCTAACCATACCGCTTGCATTACGTGAGCGAGCGTTGCAAAATAAATGTACACGTTATTCAATCATTGCATCCAAACTGCCCACGAGCATCTGCGTAGCTTGGCGCTAAAATATAACTTGGTTCTATTTGTGACGCTTGACACGATGCAAGTCCTGCCTCTCCCATCCCCTCATTGGTTTATAGGAGCATATACACAAGTGGGTGATTGAAGATAAACTGAGATCAACACTCCAGTCCAGTCGGTGGTGGTAATGCACCTTAAAGTTGGTTGCCAACCGCCATATAAAGTCCAAAGAAGACAGAGACTGAACGAGAGATTACAAGAAACTAACTCGGTTTACTCTTTTATCTGTGGATTAATTGTCGGAGTAGAGGACCTTGTGCATTTCAGGTAAAATAACAACCCAATGTTTATATCCCAGGACAAATTAGCTAGCTAAATCGCCATGAACGGTTAATGCTTATCCAGGCCATTGGGCAGCGCACAATTGACCCAGCATTGTCCGGTTTTGGCCGTCATTGTAAATAAGAATGTGTTCTTAACTGACTTGCCTAGTTAAAAGGTTAAATAAAATAAAAAATATGCTCTCTGTGACTGCTGTCTTTCCATCGGCCCTATGCAGTGGAGGAGTGGGTATACTCAAATTTAGCCAAAAAGTTCCCACACGGCCCGCCCAGCAAAGGAAATGCACCCTGTGTGAAATATCCTGTTTTGTTTGTTTTCCTATAGATTTTTCTGATTTTCACTGTCAGTAGTTTTATTTTGAACAATTTGATTGTCACAACGATGCTTAAACCACATCAAATCTGATTGGGTGGGCCAGTCAGGGCCCACCAGTGGGTGGGCCTCTGTCCACCTAGGCCCCATCCATATCTACGCCCCTGATGCAAATAGCACATGAAGACAATTGCACATCACCAATAACCTACTAACCAACACTTCGGACTAAACTTTTTCAATTCCTGGTTTGCATACCCATTGTTGCCTTAGCATTTCTTACCCTACCAGCTGCTGATGTAATTCTTCGGTGAGCTGCTCCATGCCAAGACCAGTTGAGCTGCACACACTTGCTGCCTGCAGATGATATTCCGTTGAAAGTAAGCTATGTGTGCGGCGCATATGTGAATATATTTCATGTACTTTGCGATTGTGTAGGAAACTTTTTGCATCATTTCTCTATTGTACTACATCATAATAAGTCATATACCTCCGCTACACTACTTCGATACGCATCAGTAGGGAATAAGAAGTGAGTATACGTAATGTCCACTGAAAAGAAAGTGGGTGTACGGCTTACCTGCCGACCTAGACCGGGCTCGAACACACGCCATTGCGAGCATATTGATTTTGTCCATCCACACCAGACACGATCAGGACACGCAGGTTGAAATATCAAAACAAACCCTGAACCAACTATATATTGATTTGGGGACAGATCGAATAAGACTTTTTTTTTTTTACCTTTATTTCACTAGGAATCGAACCAGGGTCTGTAGTGACGCCTCTAGCACTGAGATGTAGTGCCTTAGACTGCTGCGGCACACGGGAGCTCCCATGACATTAAAGGATAAGCAGTCCATTCACTCAGCCATAAGCCTGTAGAGGTCCCAATCATAAGAATACAAAAACACAACCATTCAGCATTTCCCAAATCGAAATGTACAACTATTACTTCCCAAAGAAACATCACATTTAGCACACAAAGTGACCAGTGACAAAGTTTAAAGTGGAACTGTCAGCATTTTAATATGAAACAGACAATCATATCAGTCAAAAATATAAAATTCCCAGTTAATGCTACAAAACCAACTTTATAAAGGAGGTTTTAAAAATAGGGTATATTTAACTCAACGTTCCATGACACACACTAAGGCATTGTTGGCAGTATAAATGGATGCAGTTCAATGCATGATTCATTCACCAGTACATTTCTTGGTAGTCCAAAAAATAATGCTATCAGTTTGTAAATCACAGCTGGCCTGGTACATTGTCTGCTGCCTCCATTCAAATCAAATGTATTTATATAGCCCTTCATACATCAGCTGATATCTCAAAGTGCTGTACAGAAACCCAGCCTAAAACCCCAAACAGCAAGCAATGCAGGTGTAGAAGCACGGTGGCTAGGAAAAACTCCCTAGAAAGGCCAAAACCTAGGAAGAAACCTAGAGAGGAACCAGGCTATGTGGGGTGGCCAGTCCTCTTCTGGCTGTGCCGGGTGGAGATTATAACAGAACATGGCCAAGATGTTCAAATGTTCATAAATGACCAGCATGGTCAAATAATAATAAGGCAGAACAGTTGAAACTGGAGCAGCAGCACGGCCAGGTGGACTGGGGACAGCAAGGAGTCATCATGTCAGGTAGTCCTGGGGCATGGTCCTAGGGCTCAGGTCCTCCGAGAGAGAGAAAGAAAGAGAGAAGGAGAGAATTAGAGAACGCACACTTAGATTCACACAGGACACCGAATAGGACAGGAGAAGTACTCCAGATATAACAAACTGACCCTAGCCCCCCGACACAAACTACTGCAGCATAAATACTGGAGGCTGAGACAGGAGGGGTCAGGAGACACTGTGGCCCCATCCGAGGACACAGGGCCAAACAGGAAGGATATAACCCCACCCACTTTGCCAAAGCACAGCCTCCACACCACTAGAGGGATATCTTCAACCATCAACTTACCATCCTGAGACAAGGCTGAGTATAGCCCACAAAGATCTCCACCATGGAACAACCCAAGGGGGGGCGCCAATCCAGACAGGATGACCACATCAGTGAATCAACCCACTCAGGTGACGCACCCCTTCCAGGGACGGCATGAGAGAGCCCCAGTAAGGCAGTGACTCAGCCCCTGTAACAGGATTAGAGGCAGAGAATCCCAGTGGAAAGAGGGGAACCGGCCAGGCAGAGACAGCAAGGGCGGTTCGTTGCTCCAGAGCCTTTCCGTTCACCTTCCCACTCCTGGGCCAGACTACACTCAATCATATGACCACTGAAGAGATGAGTCTTCAGTAAAGACTTAAAGGTTGAGCCTGAGTTTGCGTCACTGACATGGGTTGGCAGACCGTTCCATAAAAATGGAGCTCTATAGGAGAAAGCCCTGCCTCCAGCTGTTTGCTTAGAAATTCTAGGGACAATTAGGAGGCCTGCGTCTTGTGACCGTAGCGTACGTGTAGGTATGTACGGCAGGACCAAATCAGAGAGAGAGGTAGGAGCAAGCCCCTGTAATGCTTTGTAGGTTAGCAGTAAAACCTTGAAATCAGCCCTTGCTTTGACAGGAAGCCAGTGTAGAGAGGCTAGCACTGGAGTAATATGATCAAATCTTTTGGTTCTAGTCAGGATTCTAGCAGCTGTATTTAGCACTAACTGAAGTTTATTTAGTGCTTTATCCGGGTAGCCGGAAAGTAGAGCATTGCAGAAGTCTAACCTAGAAGTGACAAAAGCATGGATTAATTTTTCTGCATCATTTTTGGACAGAAAGTTTCAGATTTTTGCAATGTTACGTAGATGGAAAAAAGCTGTCCTTGAAATGGTCTTGATATGTTCTTCAAAAGAGAGATCAGGGTCCAGAGTAACGCCGAGGTCCTTCACAGTTTTATTTGAGACGATTGTACAACCATTAAGATTAATTGTCAGATTCAACAGAAGATCTCTTTGTTTCTTGGGACCTAGAACAAGCATCTCTGTTTTGTCCGAGTTTAAAAGTAGAACGTTTGCAGCCATCCACTTCCTTATGTCTGAAACACATGCTTCTAGCAAGGGCAATTTTGGGGCTTCACCATGTTTCATTGAAATGTACAGCTGTGTGTCATCCGCATAGCAGTGAAAGTTAACATTGTGTTTTCGAATAACATCCCCAAGAGGTAAAATATATAGTGAAAACAATAGTGGTCCTAAAACGGAACCTTGAGGAACACCGAAATTTACAGTTGATTTGTCAGAGGACAAACCATTCACAGAGACAAACTGATATCTTTCCGACAGATAAGATCTAAACCAGGCCAGAACTTGTCCGTGTAGACCAATTTGGGTTTCCAATCTCTCCAAAAGAACGTGGTCATCGATGGTATCAAAAGCAGCACTAAGGTCTAGGAGCACGAGGACAGATGCAGAGCCTCGGTCCGATGCCATTAAAATATAATTTACCACCTTCACAAGTGCAGTCTCAGTGCTATGATGGGGTCTAAAACCAGACTGAAGCATTTAGTATACATTGTTTGTCTTCAGGAAGGCAGTGAGTTGCTGCGCAACAACCTTTTCTAACATTTTTGAGAGGAATGGAAGATTCAATATAGGCTGATAGTTTAAATATTTTCTGGGTCAAGGTTTGGCTTTTTCAAGAGAGGCTTTATTACTGCCACTTTTAGTGAGTTTGGTACACATCCGGTGGATAGAGAGCCGTTTATTATGTTCAACATAGGAGGGCCAAGCACAGGAAGCAGCTCTTTCAGTAGTTTAGTTGGAATAGGGTCCAGTATGCAGCTTGAAGGTTTAGAGGCCATGATTATTTTCATCATTGTGTCAAGAGATATATTACTAAAACACTTGAGCGTCTCTCTTGATCCTAGGTCCTGGCAGAGTTGTGCAGACTCAGGACAACTGAGCTTTGAAGGAATACGCAGATTTAAAGAGGAGTCCGTAATTTGCTTTCTAATAATCATAATCTTTTTCCTCAAAGAAGTTCATGAATTTATCACTGCTAAAGTGAAAGTCATCCTCTCTTGGGGAATGCTGCTTTTTAGTTAGCTTTGCGACAGTATCAAAAAGGAATTTCGGATTGTTCTTATTTTCCTCAATTAAGTTAGAAAAATAGGATGATCGAGCAGCAGTAAGGGCTCTTCGGTACTGCACGGTACTGTCTTTCCAAGCTAGTCGGAAGACTTCCAGTTTGGTGTGGCGCCATTTCCGTTCCAATTTTCTGGAAGATTGCTTCAGAGCTCGGGTATTTTCTGTGTACCAGGGAGCTGGTTTCTTATGAGAAATGTTTTTAGTTTTTAGGGGTGCAACTGCATCTAGGGTATTGCGCAAGGTTAAATTGAGTTCCTCAGTTAGGTGGTTAACTGATTTTTGTCCTCTGGCGTCCTTGGGTAGACAGAGGGAATCTGGAAGGACATCAAGGAATCTTTGTGTTGTCTGTGAATTTATAGCACGACTTTTGATGTTCCTTGGTTGGGGTCTGAGCAGATTATTTGTTGCAATTGCAAACGTAATAAAATGGTGGTCCGATAGTCCAGGATTATGAGGAAAAACATTAAGATCCACAATATTTATTCCATGGGACAAAAGTAGGTCCAGCGTATGACTGTGACAGTGAGTGGGTCCAGAGACAAGTTGGACAAAACCCACTGAGTCGATGATGGCTCCGAAAGCCTTTTGGAGTGGGTCTGTGGACGTCACCAAAGATTAGAATATTATCTGCTATGACTACAAGGTCCGATAGGAATTCAGGGAACTCAGTGAGGAACGCTGTATATGGCATCCATTCAGGATGTACTGTTTCAGTTTCAATGACTCAATATTCTGGACAAAAACAGACATGTAATTCAGGCTGGGAATGTCAATACAATCAAACTAGCAAGTGCATCATCACAGGTCAGTCATAACATGGCTAATAGGCTAGCATATCTATTTGTATAACAAGATGAAAACACAGAGCCTAACATTAGCTAGCTGCTAGGAGGATGTCATGCCATTGGAGGAGTGGGTGAGTGACTGACTTTTTACCTACATATTCTTTTTCGGTGGCTACACACAGCTAGAGATACAGGTGTCATTTGGTTAGCTAGCAAGAACTTGAACAACTGTTATCAAGTTAGCATATCTCTTTCTCTCTGACACCCGCTGAATATGACCGGTGTCAGTAAACGTAGGCAAAAAAAAGTAATAGTCAAGAATGCCCTAGATAACATGTAAACAGCCTAACCAGCACTGCTACAGTGAGTAAAATGGTCAGTGAGGTGTTCTCTCATTTGTGTCTAGAAGCAGCTAGCTAGCAAACTTTAGCCAGTTAGCTCGGGTGCTTGGTTGGGACAAGCAAGAATGTATTTATTATTTTACCTTTATTTAACTAGGCAAGTCAGTTAAGAATAAAATCTTATTTTCAATGACGGCCTAGGAACAGTGGGTTAACTGCCTGTTCAGGGGCAGAACGACAGATTTGTACCTTGTCAGCTCGGGGGTTTGAACTTGCAACCGGTTACTAGTCCAACGCTCTAACCACTAGGCTACCCTGCCGCCCCAGGGAATTGGCAGGCGAGCTGCAGAAGGACGATGAGGCTACAATCCCCATCATTTTTCAGTGCAATTTTGATGGCCAAGTAGCTGAAAAAGTTGTTCCTTCATTAGATTTTAGCTCATCTTGCTCTGGCAAGCATTAGTTGTTGATCTTGTTGTTGATGTTCATAACTGAGGGAGAGGGAGCCTACCTTTTTCAGAGTTCTTTGATCAATAAGACTGTAAAGTTCCCAAATGTAAGAGGACTCCTGTAGTGTTCACAGATTTATTTTCAGAAATCTATTCATGTGTATTTTGTGGCTTTTGGTGAATGTGTTGTAATGATCTAAAGTCACGCTGTTCCAGCTTCCTGTAAAAACAGTTCATTTAAAAGTGAATGATGACAGGCCCTTGTGGCAAATACGGGGGATTTTCCGGTGCATGTGTAGTGCGTCTTGGAGTGGTGAGCACAATCAGTGTAGGCTTGGGGGGAGGCCATTGTGTGTGTGTGTGACTGGGCTTGAGGGAGGCCGTTGTCTAGTCCTTTGGGTGTCCTTGGACATGTTGTGTCAAACTGAAACTGTATAGAAAGTGATCTCAGTCTGGGACCGGCAGTTGCTCCATGGACCAGCTCGGCTTGTTACTGTGTAATAAAGTCAACATTGAATTCACAAGCTCCGGTGTCTAAGATATATTTTTAATAAGTATTTCCGACACAAATGGCTTGTTTGTATAGAGGCTTACTGTAGCTCTGATTGGCTATAGTGCACCGGTCTGTGTAGACCGGTCCTGGACAACACCAATGTTTTAAGTATTATTTAAGTGGTCACTTGTCAGAAAATGTTATTTTTAAGTGTCATTCCTGGAGATTTATATTAAGTGATTTTAATAAGATTTCATGTTGCTAAAATGCTATCAGTTCCACTTTAAATGCAACAATGTTTCACAAGTAATTTTCAAAGAGATGGCTAACAGCAAAAAAGCCGCAATAAAAAAAATCATTAAATAACAGTTCCACTCACCAGATGGTGATCATTTGAAACTTAATTTCTTGTTGAAAGTTATTCCTGAAAAGGGAGAAGCTAACAAATTAGCAACATCATCCTCTTTGATAACACCTGCTGCAAACTAGCCGACAACAAGCTAGCTAGCCCACCCATGGGAAAACTACTGCTCGCTATTGCGCAGTAAGTTTACCTAAATTATTGTAATAATGGTCCCATCCATTAAGTCAAAATGTGATTCCACTTCAACATTTTTCCCTAATACAATTTAAATAGTGGACATTTTTAACTTTTGTGGTGGCAATTTGACTAAATTAAAATCATGATAATTGAACTCGCATATTTCTGGTCTCGGTCTTGACTCGGACCCCTTCTCCCGGACTCGACATTTGGCTCCAACACAGGTTGTGTATTCATATCTTGTGGACTTCAAAAAGTGCAAGGTATATGAAATATCATTACAAAGACTTGCACACTGTTTAGATGCCCACAGTGGTCAAAATGAATATATATATATTTTTTTACATTCACCTTTTCCTTCCAGATGTTGTACTATCACTAAGTCTCATTACAGATCTAATTTAGGAGCAACAACAAACAGTGAGTGGACATTTCCAAACCCGTCCTTCTTTCACTCAGCTCCAGAGGTGATTGGCCATGAGTACTACGGGATGAGCCCTGATTGGTGGGGCCTGGGCTGCCTTGTGTACGAGATGACGGCCGGACGATCCCCATTCAAGAGACAAGGGGAGCAATTGACAGAAAAAGAGATGGAGAGAAGGATACAGGAGACGGAAGAGGTGTACAGGAAGACATTTAGCAGCGAGACAGAAGACTTCTGCCGCTCTGTGAGACTAGACTTTTGCTCAGCTTTGACCTGAAGCTTGTCAACTAAATGTAGTTCAAATATAAATGTAACTGTCAACATAAAGGAAACACCAACAATGTGGGCGTTGGGCCACGACCAGCCGTCAGAACTAATTCAATGCGCCTTGGCATAGATTCTACAAGTGTCTGAAACTCTGATGAAAGGATGCAACACCATTTCCCCCCTGAGAAATTCCATAATTTGCTATTTTGTTGATAGTGGTGGAAAACACTGTCTCAGGCACCACTCCAGAATCTCCCATAAGTGTTATTGGGATAAGATCTGGTGACAGAGACAACCTTTAATTAATGCTCCTTTGAAAGTCACTAAGATCTCTTATAATGGACAACTGGGCATTTATATACATGACCCAAAGCATGGGTCAGGGACCACGTGTGGAAGCACCTGCTTTCAATATACTCAAGTGTTTCCTTTATTTTAGCAGTTACCTATACAGTGCCTTGCGAAAGTATTCGGCCCCCTTGAACTTTGCGACCTTTTGCCACATTTCAGGCTTCAAACATAAAGATATAAAACTGTATTTTTTTGTGAAGAATCAACAACAAGTGGGACACAATCATGAAGTGGAACGACATTTATTGGTTATTTCAAACCTTTGTAACAAATCAAAACTGAAAAATTGGGCGTGCAAAATTATTCAGCCCCCTTAAGTTAATACTTTGTAGCGCCACCTTTTGCTGTGATTACAGCTGTAAGTCGCTTGGGGTATGTCTCTATCAGTTTTGCACATCGAGAGACTGAAATTTTTTCCCATTCCTCCTTGCAAAACAGCTCGAGCTCAGTGAGGTTGGATGGAGAGCATTTGTGAACAGCAGTTTTCAGTTCTTTCCACAGATTCTCGATTGGAATCAGGTCTGGACTTTGACTTGGCCATTCTAACACCTGGATATGTTTATTTTTGAACCATTCCATTGTAGATTTTGCTTTATGTTTTGGATCATTGTCTTGTTGGAAGACAAATCTCCGTCCCAGTCTCAGGTCTTTTGCAGACTCCATCAGGTTTTCTTCCAGAATGGTCCTGTATTTGGCTCCATCTATCTTCCCATCAATTTTAACCATCTTCCCTGTCCCTGCTGAAGAAAAGCAGGGCCAAACCATGATGCTGCCACCACCATGTTTGACAGTGGGGATGATGTGTTCAGGGTGATGAGCTGTGTTGCTTTTACGCCAAACATAACGTTTTGCATTGTTGCCAAAAAGTTCAATTTTGGTTTCATCTGACCAGAGCACCTTCTTCCACATGTTTGGTGTGTCTCCCAGGTGGCTTGTGGTAAACTTTAAACGACACTTTTTATGGATATCTTTAAGAAATGGCTTTCTTCTTGCCACTCTTCCATAAAGGCCAGATTTGTGCAATATACGACTGATTGTTGTCCTATGGACAGAGTCTCCCACCTCAGCTGTAGATCTCTGCAGTTCATCCAGAGTGATCAGGGGCCTGTTGGCTGCATCTCTGATCAGTCTTCTCCTTGTATGAGCTGAAAGTTTAGAGGGACGGCCAGGTCTTGGTAGATTTGCAGTGGTCTGATACTCCTTCCATTTCAATATTATCGCTTGCACAGTGCTCCTTGGGATGTTTAAAGCTTGGGAAATCTTTTTGTATCCAAATCCGGCTTTAAACTTCTTCACAACAGTATCTCGGACCTGCCTGGTGTGTTCCTTGTTCTTCATGATGCTCTCTGCGCTTTTAACGGACCTCTGAGACTATCACAGTGCAGGTGCATTTATACGGAGACTTGATTACACACAGGTGGATTGTATTTATCATCATTAGTCATTTAGGTCAACATTGGATCATTCAGAGATCCTCACTGAACTTCTGGAGAGTTTGCTGCACTGAAAGTAAAGGGGCTGAATAATTTTGCACGCCCACTTTTCAGTTTTTGATTTGTTAAAAAGGTTTGAAATATACAATAAATGTCGTTCCACTTCATGATTGTGTCCCACTTGTTGTTGATTCTTCACAAAAAAACACAGTTTTATATCTTTATGTTTGAAGCCTGAAATGTGGCGAAAGGTCGCAAAGTTCAAGGGGGCCGAATACTTTCGCAAGGCACTGTAGTTCTATATTAGAACTGCATCGATGCTTTTCTCTCTCTCACTAATCTTTCTCTTTCACCCCCCACCGCTCTCTCAGCTGTTGACCAAAGACCCGAGACAGAGGTTAGGGTGTCGAAGGTGTGGGGTGGAAGGGGTCAAGTCCCATTCCTTCTTCAGCACCATCAACTTCAGGAGGCTGGACGCCGGAGTCATTGAGCCACCCTTCAAACCGAATGTACATACCCTATCTGTACCCACTAACCTCTACTTGTTAACCCCCAACTATAGCATTAACCCTAATGAAGGCATGTCATCATCCCCATCCTTCCCTCCCTCTGTCCAGCCCAGGGCGGTGTACTGCAAGGATGTGCAGGACATTGATGAGTTCTCCACAGTAAAAGGAGTCATTTTGGAGAGGACAGACGACAACTTCTACACCAAGTTTAACACAGGCTGCGTGGCCATACCCTGGCAGACAGAGGTAAAGTCAACTGCAGCAGATTACCTTTGATTTAGTTTACGTTTTGTTCAATTCAATGCAATTTATCCTCTTTGAAATTTGAACATAAGGTTAGGTATGGTTACGTCATAGGCTAATAGAGATCACTCGCCTTTCTCCCCCGTCTCTCTCTATAGATGATAGAGATGGGTTGTTTCAAGGAGCTGAATGTGTTTGGCCCTCAGGGTTCTAGACCCCCTGACCTGGACTGGGGCCAGAATCCTGCCCCAGAGAAACATAAACGTAGACTGCTGGACCGCATCTTCCACAAGACACACACCTGTTGATAGATGGGCTTCCTCAAACCCTCTCACCACTGCAACATTAGTTGTAAATGAGAACATTCCCTCAATCAGCTTACCCGGTGTAGAGTAAAATGATTTGTTGGTGTTGATGATCACTCAGCACACTGATCAATACACAGATCAAACCGTTAGTACTTTAAAAAATGTTTTATGTATGTTACCTTTATTTAACTAGGCAAGTCAGTTAAGAACAAATTCTTATTTTCAATGACGGCCTAGGAACAGTGGGTTAACTTGTTCAGGGGCAGAACGACAGATTTGTACCTTGTCAGCTCTGGGATTGCAACCTTTTGGTTACTAGTCCAAAGCTTTAACCACTAGGCTACCCTGCCGCCTTCTGCAAATCAACAACCCAAACACAGCCAAAGAAGAACAAGAATCTGTGGCCAGATGTTCTCACTTTCTCTCCAGCACTTAAAGAGCGCACACTTTAAAGATGAAGTGATAGGACAGGGCTTTATTTAAGAGATGTCTTTAATGTCTCTGTCACACACTCGGGCCATACCATCTATCATTCACCAGCACAGGCCAAAGGGACCATCCCCAAACTATCATACTGAGGAGAGGCGGTCTTATTTCTGTAAAACACTCATTTAGAATGATCAAAGGGAAACCTCAGCAAAGACAGTGTTTTGATTTTGTACCTACCTGTGTTTTGTATGTAACCTCAGAATAAAGAGCCTGAAAACAAATCTTTCCAAAAATCTTCACTTTATTAAAACCAGTATGAATGTAAAACAAAATAACATTGTAAAAAAAAAGACCAAACTACTTGGTAAAACAATTCGATTTTACATCTACGAGACCAGCTAGTAGCTACACTACATGGCCAAAAGTATGTGGACACCTGCCCGTCAAACATCTCATTCCAAAATCATGGACATTAATATGGTGTTGGTCCCCCCTTTGCTGCTATAACAGCCTCCACTCTTCTGTGAAGGCTTTCCACTAGATGTTGGAAACTTGCTTCCATTCAGCCACAAGAGTATTAGTGAGGTCAGGCACTGATGTTGGGCGATTAGGCCTGGCTCGCAGTCGGCGTTCCAATTAATCCCAAAGGTGTTCGATGGGATTGAGGTCAGGGCTCTGTGCAGTCAAGTCAAGTTCTTCCACACCGATCTCAACAAACCATTTCTGTATGGACCTCACCTTGTGCAGGGGAGCATTGTCATGCTGAAACAGGAAAGGGCCTTCCCCAAACTGTTGCCACAAAGGAGGAAGCACAGAATCATCTAGAATGTCATTGTATGCTGTAGCGTTAAGATTTCCCTTCACTGGAACTAAGGGGCCTAGTCCTAACCATGAAAAACATCCCCATACCATTATTCCATCTCCACCAAATTTTATAGTTGGCACTACACATTGTGGCAGGTAGCGTTCTCCTGGCATTCGCCAAACCCAGATTCGTCCGTCGGACTGCCAAATACTGAAGCGTGATTCATCCCTCCAGAGAACGAGTTTCCACTGCTCCAGAGTCCAATGGTGGCGAGCTTTACACCACTCCAGTCGACGCTTGGCATTGCGCATTGTGATCTTAGGCTTGTGTGTGGCTGCTCGGCCATGGAAACCCATTTCATGACACTCCCGACAAACAGTTCTTGTGCTGACGTTGCTTCCAGAGCCAGTTTGGAATGCGGTAGTGAGTGTTGCAACCAATGACAGATAACACACTACACCCTTCAGCCCTCGTGGTCCCATTCTGTGAGCTTGTGTGGCCTACCACTTCGCAGCTGAGCCTCATACTTCGTTATTGCTCAACGCTCCTAGACATTTCCACTTCCCAATAACAGCCCTTACAGTTGACCGGGGCAGCTCTAGCAGGGCAGAAATTTGACAAACTGACTTGTTGGAGGTGGCATCCTATGACGGTGCCACGTTGAAAGTCCCTGAGCTCTTCAGTAAGGTCATTCTACTGCCAATTTTTGTCTATGGAGATTGCATGGCTGTGCGCTCGATTTTATACACCTGTCAGCAACAGGTGTGGCTGAAACACAGGTGTGGCTGAATCCACTAGTTTGAAGGGGTGTCCACATACTTTTGTCTATATATAGTATTTTACGACGTTCATTTGAAGATAGAACCTCTGTCAATAAGACTACTTGGGGTGCTGACAAACGTTAGATATATTAAATTGAAACTTAGTTGGGTCAAAACAATGTACAGATTTGTTCCTTCCTTTTGAAGGACATTTCACAATTTTAACTTCACATTCATCATCTCCACGCCAACATATGTGAAACTGGCGTGTTATGTTTTATAGTAAAAGAGGAAGATAAGTGTTTCCAATTAGTAGGCAATGCCTACTCGTAATTGGTTAAAAATCACATGATGCACACCGATGATGTCATTAGAAACACTTAAGGTTCTCTATCTTTTTTACTACAAAACAGAAACGCGCCATTTTCACATATGTTGGGATGATGCTGGAGATGAATATGAAGTCAAAATTTTTTTTTTTACACTTCCCTTTAACTGTTTATGCATACTAGTACATGAATTTACAATGCTGAAACACCTGGATGTGCTTCATAAGCTAAGAGTTTTATGTTCAGACACACATAAAAATCAGTCAACTGACATCAAAGTCTCCCTATTTCAGATCACACACACATCTTATCCATTAGGATTTTTTCAAAGTTACTAATGAAGGTAATGTTTAAAGAGTACAGTGAGAGAGTACAAAGAGAGTACAGTGTGTCAGTGTTCAGGTCGACATCAGCCCACCTATATCTGCTGGAATGGACTCCTCCGTGCCTTTGTCCAAACACTCAACTGGCCGTCTGTGTGTTGAGCTCTGGTGTGCGCGTGCGTTTATCCTTCCCAGGGCGGGCTACGTCGTCCGTCCACGTCCGTCTCTACGTGGTACAGCATGTCAGCCAACGTGTGTTCGATCACTGCTCCCCAGCCCATGTCACTCATCTGGGAGGGGACACACACAAACGTACACCAATTAATCCCATCTACAACCTCAAGTTACGTCAAAACTCCCAAGTACTGTACCTCTATTGCTCGTCTAATCAAAAAATGTTAAAGCATGCACGTCTGTGTACTCACTGGCTGGTACTTGATGTCCTTTGGAGGGTGTTTGAAATGTGGTCCAAAGTTAACGGACACCTGGGAGAAAGGAGGTACAATCAACATAATGTGATTCAAATGGGAATCCCTGAAGTAGATACTTGGCTATATCAGAGCACAAAACTTTGGGGCATTGAATTATTTCTAGTGCTGTAGGGCAGGGGTTCTTAAACGTTTTCAGCCTGGAACACAAATGAGAAATTCAGTGTTTTTCCTGGGACCCAAGCTTAGGACAATATGCAACTACACATAAATGTCGGTACATTTCATTGCCCTTATGCCTAAAACAAATGCAATAGAGACAAAAACAAATAACAATGAAATGTAATATCCATATAAATATATATTCATGTTTATTCTCCCCCATAAAAAAAAACACTCGTAAATATCTGTCTAGGTTGGAACTGTTGCTGTTAAAATACAATAAATCATTTACATTCTGAACTGGAATAAACAGATTGATCACATCACACAGATGTAGACCAGAAAACACACAGTCCTAATGACAGCATGTCTATTCTGAGGTCAGAACTTGTGGCTAGCATGAGTCCATTTGATGATAGCGGTGAGTGATGGCGAGTGGGAATAACAAGTCGGTGACTTGAACGACAGCGCTGCATCGTGTGGGGTCGCCGAGTGATCTTAAAGAAAACTGCAGAAAAAAGATCTGGTAAACCGCGAAGCACACGGGCATCTCCCTCTCACACTTCCGCAGCTGCCAAACTGAGCAGAGGCTGCTGCTAAGCAGAGAGCAAACTGAACGGAGAGAGCAAATGCACGTTGCCAAATCAATTTCAGTAATTAATGAAATAATTACACATTTACTCTGACACGTCGCGACCCACCATTAACAGGTCCGTGGGTCACGACCCATACTTTAAGAAAGGCTGCTGCAGATGGAGAGAGAAAATAGAACCCTTCAAACAGACACACACACAGCACTAACCGTGCAGCCCCTGTAGAGAGAGATGGCAGGGAAGTAAAGCCCCTCAAACAGGTTCTCATAGGCCTGACCCTGGTTCACCCCATTCTTATAGAACAGCATCTAGAAAGAGGGAAGAACAGAGATTTCAACAAATGGAAAAGCCAATTGCTATATCTACTGTCAACAAACGTATGATATTGACAATAAAAATAGATTGAGATTATCCAAATTCATCAACATTCCAAATGGTACATCCAATATGGCCTCTGGTTGCCACTGCTCTGAATTATCTACTGGTTCTAGTTATGCGTTCCACTGCTCGGAATGATCTACTGGTTCTAGTTATGCGTTCCACTGCTCTGAATGATCCTCTGGTTCTAGTTATGCGTTCCACTGCTCTGAATGATCGACTGGTTCTAACTATGTGTTCCACTGCTCTGAATGATCCTCTGGTTCTAGTTATGCGTTCCACTGCTCTGAATTATCGACTGGTTCTAGTTATGCATTCCACTGGTCTGAATGATCGACTGGTTCTAGTTATGCGTTCCACTGCTTGGAATGATCCTCTGGTTCTAGTTATGCGTTCCACTGCTCTGAATTGTCTACTGGTTCTAGCTATGCGTTCCACTGCTTTGAATGATCTACTGGTTCTAGCTATGCGTTCCACTGCTTTGAATGATCTACTGGTTCTAGCAATGCGTTCCACTGCTTTGAATGATCTTCTAGTTCTAGTTAGGCATTCCACTGATCTACTGGTTCTAGCTATGCGTTCCACTGCTTTGAATGATCTACTGGTTCTAGCTATGTGTTCCATTGATTTTAATGTCTGAGCTATTGGTTGGAGTTCTATGCTGGAGCCTCACCCTGCTGGGGGTAACAGTCTTCAGGCTCTTCTCTGCCTTGTCCACATAGTCCTTCTCCTCAAAGTACAGATAGCTCTTAAACTTAATCAGCGCCTGAGTGAACACAAACACAAAGGGATGAGCAGTCAAGTCTCATAAAAACAGAGAGTGGATGTCTGCTATTTGCTCATCATAATTCAGATATTTTATTGATTCTCAGTTAGTCATTTATCAACTATAGTATTTGAAAAATAATAATAATTAAAGTACCTTGTCTTTGTACGTGTCAGGCAGTGCCTTGGCTGTCTCAGTGCCGTCCGGCAGTTCTACGAAGAAGCCCAGAGTGTCTCCTTGTCCGTAGCCTGAGGAGTAGTGTTTCCCCACAGACTGGTGGAAGCGTGTCCCTTTCTTACTGCGCCACGAGTAGCTGAACTTATCATATCCCAGAGGGGCCTGCAGGTTACCTACAACACACACAGGGAGACAGGACATGTTTTAACGTGTGGTATCAACTAGATGTAGCTGCGGAGTTTGTACCTGTCTCTCAGTATGTGTGAGTGTGTGTCTCTGCAGTATCTACCTAGGGGCTGAGACCAGCCCAGTCTGGCTGCGGTGTCCGGGGGCATCTCATCGATGGAGACCTCAAAGTACCAAGATCCTTTCCTGACACCGTGGGAGGCTCGGACCATGGAGTAACCCTTCTCCCCTGTCACGGTCAGACGGTCATCTGAGATCTTCAGCTGGGGGGCTGCATACAGACAACTCAAATCAACGTTTGTCATGTGCACAGAATACAGCAGGTGTGAAAAGAACAGTGAAATGCTTACTTGCAAGCTCTTCCTCGACGCAGTATTCAATGTAAAGAAATGGAAAACTGTCAAATCCAGAATAGATTCTTAATAAAAACATTGAATCAATACGAAGTCAAAGAAAAAAAAACACGCTAATATATATATATTACACAGATAATACATTTGAATTTATTTGCAAATTATGGTGGAAAATAAGTATTTGGTCAATAACAAAAGTTTCTCAATACTTTGTTATATACCCTTTGTTGGCAATGACAGAGGTCAAACGTTTTCTTTAAGTCTTCACAAGGTTTTCACACACTGTTGCTGGTATTTTGGTCCATTCCTTATGCAGATCTCCTCTAGAGCAGTGATATTTTGGGGCTGTTGCTGGGCAACACAGACTTTCAACTCCCTCCAAAGATTTTCTATGGGATTGAGATCTGGAGACTGGCTAGGCCACTTCAGGACCTTGAAATGCTTCTTACGAAGCCACTCCTTCGTTGCCCGGGCGGTGTGTTAGGGATCATTGTCATGCTGAAAGACCCAGCCACGTTTCATCTTCAAAGCCCTTTCTGATGGAAGGAGGTTTTCACTCAAAATCTCACGATACATGGCCCCATTCATTCTTTCCTTTACACGGATCAGTCGTTCTGGTCCCTTTGCAGAAAAACAGCCCCAAAGCAGGATGTTTCCACCCGCATGCTTCACAGTAGGTATGGTGTTCTTTGGATGCAACTCAGCATTCTTTGTCCTCCAAACACAACGGGTTGAGTTTTTACCAAAAAGTTATATTTTGGTTTCATCTGACCATATGACATTCTCCCAATCTCCTTCTGGATCATCCAAATGCTCTCTAGAAAACTTCAGACGGGCCTGGACATGTACTGGCTTAAGCAGGGGGACACGTCTGGCACTGCAGGATTTGAGTCCCTGGCGGCGTAGTGTGTTACTGATGGTAGGCTTTGTTACTTTGGTCCCAGCTCTCTGCAGGTCATTCACTAGGTCCCCCCGTGTGGTTCTGGGATTTTTGCTCCCCGTTCTTGTGATCATTTTGACCCCACGGGGTGAGATCTTGCGTGGAGCCCCAGATCGAGGGAGATTATCAGTGGTCTTGTATGTCTTCCATTTCCTATTAATTGCTCCCAAAGTTGATTTCTTCAAACCAAGCTGCTTATCTATTGCAGATTCAGTCTTCCCAGCCTGGTGCAGTTCTACAATTTTGTTTCTGGTGTCCTTTGACAGCTCTTTAGTCTTGGCCATAGTGGAGTTTGGAGTGT
Organism: Oncorhynchus kisutch; assembly: GCF_002021735.2. Classification (NCBI taxonomy): domain Eukaryota; kingdom Metazoa; phylum Chordata; class Actinopteri; order Salmoniformes; family Salmonidae; genus Oncorhynchus; species Oncorhynchus kisutch. Next base: position 10,035,595 of record NC_034202.2, on the reverse strand, counting down.
GACTGTTTGAGGTTGTGGACAGGTGTCTTTTATACTGATAACAAGTTCAAACAGGTGCCATTAATACCAGGTAACAAGTGGAGGACAGAGGAGCCTCTTAAAGAAGAAGTTACAGGTCTGTGAGAGCCAGAAATCTTGCTTGTTTGTAGGTGACCAAATACTTATTTTCCACCATAATTTGCAATTCATAAAAAATCCTACAATGTGATTTTCTGGATATTTTTTTCTAATTTTGTCTGTCATAGTTGAAGTGTACCTATGATGAAAATTACAGGCCTCTCTCATCTTTTAAGTGGGAGAACTTGCACAATTGGTGGCTGACTAAATACTTTTTTGCCCCACTGTATATATACAAACACACGGTTGAAGCCAGAAGTTTACATACACCGTAGCCAAATACAAATACATTTATTGAATCTGACAGGTCACACTTCCAGATAGCAAAGAATATATAACTTTTCTCTATAAAAAATGTTCATATGCTCTTTGAAACATAATAGCCAATTATATTTCCACCAACCATTGTATTTGTTTGGAAACTAAATGTAAGGCCTCAGGGTCAACTTGAGGGTTAAACGAATGCATTCTGGGAAATGTATTATTTTTCCCATATTGAACAAAATGTAAGTGATTACTGAAATATAATAACTTAGAATATTCACATACAGGTTTTGTTTTCCTTGATCATACATTTTAAGGTTTCGTCCTGAACATCTATTGTATCAACAATATTTTATACGCATGTACAGTTGAAGTCGGAAGTTTACATACACCTTAGCCAAATACATTTAATCTCAGTTTTTTACAATTACTGACATTTAATCAGTTAAAATTCCCTGTCTTAGGTCAGTTAGGTTCACCACTTTATTTTAAGAATGTGAAATGTCCGAATAATAGTAGAGAGAATGATTTATTTCAGCTTATTTTTCTTTCATCACTTTCCCAGTGGGTCAGAAGTTTACATACACTCAGTGGGTATTTGGTAGCATTGCCTTTAAATTGTTAAACTTCGGTCAAACATTTTGGGTAGCCTTCCACAAGCTTCCCACAATAAGTTGGGTGAATTTTAGCCCATTCCTCCTGACAGAGCTGGTGTAACTAAGTCAGGTTTGTAGGCCTCCTTGCTCACACATGCTTTTTCAGTTCAACCCACACATTTTCTATAGGGTTGAGGTCAGGGCTTTGTGATGGCCACTCCAATACCATGACTTTGTTGTCCTTAAGCCATTTTGCCACAACTTTGGGAGTATGCTTGGGGCCATTTGGAAGACCCATTTGCGACCAATCTTTAACTTCCTGTTTGATGTCTTTAGAAGTTGCTTTAATATATTCACATAATTGTCCTCCCTCATGATGCCATCTATTTTGTGAAGTGCACCAGCCCCTCCTGCAGCAAAGCACCCCCACAACATGATACTGCCACCCCCGTGCTTCACTGTTGGGATGGTGTTCTTTGGCCTCCCCCTTTTTCCTCCAGACATAACGGTGGTCATTATGGCCATTTTTGATTCATCAGACGAGGACATTTCACCAAAAAGTACCATCTTTGTCCCCATGTGTAGTTGCAAACCGTAGTCTGGCTTTTTTATGTCGGTTTTGGAGCAGTGGCTTCTTCCTTGCGGAGCGGCCTTTCAGGTTATGTCGATATAGGACTCGTTTTACTGTGGATATAGGTACTTTTGAACCTGCTTCCTCCAGCATCTTCACAAGGTCCTTTGCTGTTGTTCTGGGATAGATTTGCACTGTTCGCACCAAAGTACGTTCATCTCTAGGAGACAGAACGCGTCTCCTTCCTGAGCGGTATGATGGCTGCGTGGTCCCATGGTATTTATACTTGCATACTATTGTTTGTATAAATATACGTGGTACCTTCAGGCGTTTGGAAATTGCTCCCAAGGATGAACCAGACTTGTGGAGGTCTACAATATTTTTCTGAGGTCTTGGCTGATTTCTTTAGATTTTTACATGATGGCAAGCAAAGAGGCACTGAGTTTGAAGGTAGGCCTTGAAATACATCCACAGGTACACCTACAATTAGCCTATCAGAAGCTTCTAAAGCCATGACATCATTTTCTGGAATTTTACAAGCTGTTTAAAGGCACAGTCAACTTAGTGTATGTAAACTTCTGACCCACTGGAATTATGATTCAGTGAATTATAAGTTAAATAATCTGTCTGTTAACAATTGTTGGAGAAATTGTGTGTGTGATGCACAAAGTAAAAAAACTATAGTTTGTTAACAAGAAATTTGTGGAGTGGTTGAAAAACTAGTTTTAATGATTCCAAACTAAGTATGTAAACTTCCGACTTTAACTGTATATACACACACACACACACACACACACACACACACGGTATCAGTATCGTAAAATTGAAATAACAGACACACAAGCACAAAGACGCCCACACACACACAGTATTCTCAGAGAAGGTGAAAGACATTACTGGGTAAGGCTAATAAGAAGAAGCCCATCTCTACTACATTACAGTAGGGTTTCCTGGGTGTGTGTACCTCTGTCGTGCAGGGCTAGCAGTACTCTCTCGTAGAGACAGGCTCTGTAGAGGTCTCCGGGGATGGGTTTCCCAGCCCAGCAGTCCAGCTCTAGTTTCTCTGGGTCGGGGGCATGGGGGTCCGGCTCTGCTAGGATATAGCGGTAGCCATCTTTGTTGAAGGGGTGCTCCAGGGGGTAACCATGGGGGGGTAGACGCTGGGCCGAAAACAGAGGGTCACTACAGAGGGGAAGGAGAGAGGAAAGAATGAGAGAAAGAACAGGATTGTGTGCATGTGGGATAGAAAGAGAAATGAGGTGGAGGGAAAGAGAAGGAGAATAACAGAGAGGAGAGTTGCATTGATTGCATATTATAATACATCCTACATATGTTTCAGTCTGTGTTGTACCTGCGTGTTCTCTTGGCTGCTCCGGCTGTAGCTCCCTCCTGTTGCTGCTGCTGCTTACGCTTGGCTCCCCTACCCTTCCCTGGGCCGGGGGCCAGACCACCTTCACACGACAAATACACAAGTTACAATATAGAACGCACACACTTTCAGCAAAAAGTCACCGAAGAGGCACAAGCATGGATTGAGCAGGGAGGGACACCACATATTAGGGTGAAAGGAGAGTAGCAGCCACACAGAGGAAGCCAGGGGATTATTTCACACCACTTCACGGCTGCATCCCAACAGTAACAGCCTCCTTTGGTCTGTCCTTTAGCACTCACCACTGGGTACGGAAAGGAAGACAAGGCTTTTCCAGAGCATTGGGATGAAGCCCGGGAACTCAGGAGCAGAAGGCCAGAGGAAATTAAATCATTCAATCAGTCCACTAATCAAAAGCCAGATCAAAAGGGTAAAAGCTTCAGGGCACCAAGCATAAGCGCAGAGCAGGTGAGGGACGGGGTTTCCATTGGAGCAGGGTGAAGTTGCCCATTGACGCTGATCTAAGGTCAGATTGCATTTTGCCCCTTCGTTGTTTCGCTAAGGAATGGGGGAGGGGGTACGCTGATCCTAGATCTGTGCCTATGGCAACCTCTAACCGGAAAGTTGTGATTGCACAAAACACAGAGCTCAGAGGTAGATACCAAACCACCACATCATATTCACCTGAGAAACAAGGTCCACCTGGAACGCAACACAGCATGTCGAGAGCATTTATAACAGAGGAACCCCTTAGGGCTTTAGTGTGGAATTATAATCTGTGACACAGTTTTTCATGGAATTAGTTATCAAAGTGTGTGTGACATGTGTTGTGTGTTTGGTGCGAATTTGTGTTGATGTGTTTAGCAAGTGTGTTGGTATGTTTTGAGCTTACCGTTGAGCCCTCCAGGAGTGGGAGCAGCGGTGGTCTGTTTCTGGTTGTCGTAAGATGGTCCAATGTTTCCCAGATCCTGAGATGAAAAACCAACCAACAGTCAGCCTCACTGTGTGTGTGTGTCTGTGTGTGTGTGTGTGTTGTGTTTTCCTACCTGGTCCAGCAGGCCAAACTTGGGGTAGTCCTCCTCTGGGTCCTTACTGCCTGGGTCTGGATGCTCCTTCACCAAAAACACATCCCGCTCTTTACTCTGAAACACAGTCAAATCAAGTAAAGACATGATTCTAAAGAGAAAGTCCGGCTACTTTTTCAACAGTGATCATTTGGTGTGACGTGTACAGTTTGGTGCACTTGTGTAAGTCGGTGGTTGCTCATAGAATCACCATGGCTTTGACTATGTTGTTGGGCCAGGTGAGCTTTCCAGGTCTCTGTCGGGTGGTCATACACTCCCAGTATTTATCAATGAACGGGATGATGTCCTGCAAGGAGAGAAGGGGAATACAGGAAAACACTAACAAAACACATCCAGAGTCTTTAAGGAGAAGTGGATCTAAAATTCCATGCATAACACTTGTATCTTTTATCAATGTTTATTATGAGTATTTCTGTAAATTGATGTGGCTCTGCAAAATCACTGGATGTTTTAGAACTACTGAACATAACGCGCCAATTTAAACTGAGATTTTTGGATATAAATATGAGCTTTATCGAACAAAACATACATGTATTGTGTAACATGAAGTCCTGAGTGTCATCTGATGAAGATCATCAAAGGTTAGTGATTAATTTGATCTATATTTCTGCTTTTTGTGACTCCCCTCTTTGGCTGGAAAAATGGCTGTGTTTTCTGTGACAAGGTACTGACTTAACAATCGTTTGGTGTGCTTTCGTCGTAAAGCCTTTTTGAAATCGTACACTGTGGCTGGATTTACAACAAGTTTATCTTAAAAATGGTGTAAAATACTTGTATGTTTGAGGAATTTTAATAATGGGATTTCTGTTGTTTTGAATTTGGCGCCCTCGCAATTTCACTGGCTGTTGGCAAGGTGGGACGCTACCGTCCCACATATCCCAGAGAGGTTAAGCAGGTGTAGAGAATGGAAAAACATACGCAAAAGACTGTGTCGTATCTTGGCGTGACATGTAGTATCAAGCATTTTCAAAAGATCACATTGGCTTTCAAAGTGGATAATGTAGGGACTGTTGAGAGGACTAACCTTGTCTTTGGAGAACATCGTCTTGGGGTGCTCTTCCTGAGTCCTGGACCTCCATGTGAGGTTAGCCAGGGCAGTCAGACACATCTCCTTCAGGTCTGGAACACACAGCGACACTCAATCAGTACAATCAATCGATAACAGACCATCAATAATCCCAAAGCTCACACATGCACACGGAAGTGACTGAGAACACCTACTGGCTTGTTTCCTGAGGAAGTAGGTGTTGCCGCTGTGATGACACACGTTACAATGGAACACATAGTTGGTCATGAAAGGCAAACAAGTCCTGGAGAGAGAGAGGGAGAAAGACTCATCAAAAAACCTTGATCCTTATATGTTCATCTCAGCCAGTACCTGGTTAGTCGAGCTACAGGGAGCAATTTTAAAAAGTCTAACAAGCTTAGTCTTATAATCAGTTGGCCAGAGGCCTCCATGAAAAGAGAGAGAATGAGTTACTCAGTGAGTCAGACGTACGCGGTGTCGATGCTGAAGGTGTCGGCTGTGAACCACTTCATACAGAGAGCACACTGCAGCTCCACCTCTCCCTGGTGCCTGCCGCTTTCCTCGTCCCCAGAACCTGTCTGGGTGTCCGCCGCCTCCAAACCCTCACCACCCGTGTCCTGAGGAGAACACAGGAAAAAGGGTTAGCTACTGTCTGTCTGAGAACAGGGATGCCCAGAGAACTGCTGTATAAGAGGTGTAATACCATGGCCTCTTTGCCATTTGATGACTCAGTGTCCATGTTGCCTGTCAGGTCCCCAAATCCAGCATCACTGAAAGTAAACAAATATATCAACATGAACATTAGCTTAGCTTCAGCTATGTATTTGATACAAATAATTCCCTAAACTCTAGACCTTAGCTGAATCTGGTAATGAATGGTGTGGCTGTTGAACAAGTTGAGACTAAATGACTTAGCGTTACCTTAGATTGTAAACTGTCAAAGTCAAAACATAGATTCAATGGTTGTAAAGATGGGGAGAGGTCTGTCCGTAATAAAGAGATGTTCTGCTTTTTTGACACCACACTCCACAAAGCAAGTCCTGCAGGCTTTAGTTTTGTCTTCTCTTGATTATTGTCCAGCCATGTGGTCAAGTGGTGCTAAGAAAGACCTAGTTAAGTTGCAGCTGGCCCAGAACAGAGCGGTGCATCATTGTAATCAGAGGGCTAATATAAATACTATACATGACAGTCTCTTGGCTAAGAGTTGAGAAACTGACTGCGTCACTTTTTATAAGAAACCATGTGAAAATTCAAAATGATTTGCGTCGTCAACTTATGCACAGCTGACACACACATACCACCCCAGACATGCCACCAGGGGTCTTTTCATAGTCCCCAAATCCAAAACAAATGCAAGAAAGCGTACAGTATTATTGCATGGCACTCCTATCTCATATTGCTCAAATAAACAGCAAATCTGTTTTTTTTTTTAAAAACAGATAAAACAACACCTCACAGCACAAGACCTGTCCCATATTTGCCCTAGATATTTTGTGTATGTATGTAGTTATGTCCTTGAACTGTTCTTGTCTATTAATGTTCTGTATTGTGTCATGTTCTGTGTGGACCACAGTACGACTAGCTGCGGCTTTCGCAACAACTAGTATTAGGGCTCCTAATAAAATACCAATGCTGCCAGCTGGGATAAAGCGCTCAAAACTCGTTTATTTCGTATTTTGGATAAATGACAGCTTGTGCACACAGTCAATGGTTATTCAGCACTATAGTAACATCTTTACTTTTATGAGTAACGAAAGTATAATAGAGAAAGATGCAGAGCCCCGCTGCTGAACCTTCAGCCTTCGCTCAGCATCCGCAAGCCGCACGTAACTCCCCGGACCTGAGCTAGCTATTTTCACTTGGTTTGCTAGTTAGCTAGGTTCTGCAGGATTCATGCTAGATATTTATTTAGAAGTAAATATTCGACAAGGAAACGAACCTGTTCTTTCATGCTTTAGTTAGTTTGTTGCAAGTTAGCTTACAAGTTGGGCATTTGAATGAGGCGTCTAAGGGTTGTTAGCTTGCTAGCCAGCTAGCTTCAGTTTAGTTAGCTAACATCAGCGGTCTAGCTTGTTGAGCAATATTTATCTGGTTATCTAGCATCACACTTAAACAACAAACAAAACGACTGCCCTTTCCCTGTTTTAACGGAGACTTACCAGTCTCCATTATCTGGTTCAACAACAGAAGCACTACCCGCTTCTCCTTCCGACGCCATGTTTCAAATCTATGAAATATGACCTCTCGCGAGACGTTTTGGTGTAAACTGACGCTAGACGCCAAGCGCTGATCTGGAGTCAGTTTCAGCTTTTCGCATGTAAACATTATACATACATTGGGGTAGGGGAATTATGATCCTATATCATTGACAATTAAGTAGAAACTTTTGTGAGTGTGCCATGAAATTGTGTCGCACTGCTCGGGATGGTATTTGCTAAATGGAATCCCTACCTTAAACCCAAACCCTTGCCTAACCATAACCTTAACCTTTATATCAATCATACCATACCATAACCCGTTTTGCATTTCAACTTAAATTGGGTCAGAGGTGAACGTCCCAAGGTTTTCACTTAGACTTTTCTCAGCGAGGATGGTCCGTATAGAAAAACATTCTCTGAGTGCAGCATTATTGTAGAACAGAAACACAGCTGATTAATCAAATTGCATTCTAAACTGAAGATCATGATTAGCTGATTATTGGAGTCGGGTGTTAGCTGTGGCTGGGGCAAAAATGTAACACCAATCAGGCCCTCGGGGACTGGAATTGCCCACGCCTGTTGTAGAACATGTTTTTTAGGCAAAACCCACATCCTATAAATGAAATAGCAATTTCTTGTTTGAACACATAAGCTTACATTTATGACCACAGACAAACCCCTTCCTAATGTGTGGTTAAACATGTCTAAAACACATTTATTACCACCATCAATGCTATAATGCCATTCTGATATTTATTGGCAGTTTCCTCCGGCTTTACCATGACGACAGAAAGGCACCATTATACCCCATAGGCGTGTGTCCAAAAGTGTGGCAGATAGATAGACCATAAAGGAATCCTACTGCTGTGGAATGCTAAGAGCACCCCTGAGTGTGGTTAGAAGTGCTTTTAACTGTTGTTAAGGAGATGACCTATTTGTAGGTTCTCCTCCTTTTCGCTCTCTTATTGTAGCGGAGCCCATCTGTGAAGTAGAGTGGAGAGAGGCAGGTCGAAGGGGGGTAAGGAGGAGAGGGGTGAGGGGTAGTTATGAATGGGGTACCCCCTGTAAGCCCATTCAATTCTCAATTACACCATGACTGTCAGGATACATACATTTCACCAAAGGAGAGCGATACAGATGGATACTAGTTCATTATTTCACCCACTGTAGGCTCTACCATCGGTATAGCTTATGATATCTACCCACAATGCATGATATCTACCCACAATGCATGATATCTACCCACAATGTTGATGGGTAAGTTCAACCTTTATTTAGGCTTTACTAATAGACACAAAGGATAGACCTGGGCCTGGTTAAAGTTAAAAAGTATACTGTATAATCTAGAAAATCTCTGCCTCTTCCACAGTTTTCTTCTTGCCCCCCCCCCCCCCCCTTATCCTCACCTCCTTCTCACCCCTCTCTGTCAGATTTAGATCAGATACACGTTTTATTAGATTTTTAGCAATATGGAAGGTCATGTAAAGTGTAAGGTAAATACACTCACTTTTTAAGTCAAGATTATGTCAAGAATATAGAATAAAGTTGATGCAATAGTACTTAGGACTCTTTCTTCGACCCTGGGTAAGCCAGTGCTTGGTGTGGGTTGATAAGTTTGACGCTCTTCACCACACATTTCATAAATGCCCCCCCCCCCTGGACTCCTCTGGTCCTGCTGGACAAAGGCATGGGTCAGGGAGGGTCAGGCCCACTGGTGACATCTGCTAATTGTCCCGGTGGGCCGGCCTCTCTTCTCCCCTCAATACCAGCCGCTCTGTAGGGGTCACTGCTGGAAGAACGCTGGCAGATGCCATCCTGCTACCCCACCTTTACGACATGGCCTGCTCCAAGGGGTCAGGTCATTTAACCCCCTCATATACCCCTACGGACCACTCTTCAGTTGGAGCCTCAACCCCCCCCCCTCTTTCCCTTTACTCATTCCCTGGAGACTACAGATCAGTAGAGGTCATATTACTACTGTACAGCTAAGGACAGGACTATTACTAAGGCTTAAAAGCGCTTGGTGCAATTATAGACCATTCCTGATAGAGGATGCAGATATACAACATGTAGGCTGCAAAGAATGTATAGTTGGCCCTACAGTTATTTGGAGGACCAGTAGACTGCACCACCTAAAAAAAGGTTGCACTTATCAGTGGGCTTGATTATCATACAGTACAAACTTCCAGGTGGATCTCTCTGTGGTCATATTACGCTCTGTGGCTGATGTTGCTCTCATCTCGGGTTTGGTTGACATGAAAGAGACCAAGAGATTTGTGTATAGACGTTTGTTGACTGGTTTGAACTGTAATCTATAACAGTCCACAGTCAGATAGCAATAGGTTCCCACTTCCACCCCAGCAGGTGTATTTGGAAACGTTGGAGAAACTGTACACCAATGAAGAGCATTTGAAGAACCAATATCAAGGGGGTTTTAAACTAACTTTCTAACAGTAGCATTTCATGACTACAGTGGAAATACATGAACAAAACGGGCACAACATGCTTCCCAATGATAAAAATCGGAGTCTCGTTTCCCCCTGTTGAACAGGCAGATGGGCACTCATAATCTTGTTAGTTCTAATTGTGTGGCCCTCTAATTATAGCGAAGTACTTTGTGTGATTAGACTGACTACAAAGCTATACACTTTAACCACATTCAATAAAAAACCCAAATGCCCCTATTGATATTCGTGCACAAGTGAAGCAGCAGAATTTTGCCTACAAATCCCTCTGAGTAGAGTCGATTAATTAGCATTACAACCCGCGTTTACGTGTCCTACCAGCGTAAAATCACACAATTGCAAATAACGACAACTCAAACAACAAAACAGGAACACGGTTGTAAAGAAAGGGGCACATTTTAACCAGATGCCCTGCAATAAGTAACCCAGCTAGCTGAGCGCGGACATTAGCATTTTAAAGTACCCGCGCGGGGGTTCCTTCTTCCGCGCACGAGGTCGATTTCGTGTGTGTGTGTGTGTGCGCGTGTGTGGCGCGCGCCAAATTAGGCACGCAGAAAGAAGGAGCGCGTGTTTTGTCTTGCATTGCGCAGTGACTTGTCATTGTGGGCCTTTACTGTTTTGGAAATGTAAATGTTATGCTTGTGATGGGCGTGTTCTTGACCTGTATAAATAGATGTGGCGTAAGGGCCACATGCATCAGATCACAGGGAAGCGAGGTGGATATACGATACGTGTGTAGTGGTCGTTCTCTGTCACGGTCTTCAGCGAACAACGTGCCTTTTCGTCCAATTTTACAGAACTAAAAATAGAAATGCAGCCAGACAAGTTGCTGCAGGTCAGCAGAACCTCTTTCTATGTGGCAGACATCCTGGATCCGTCTAAATTCACTGGGAGACCAAGCATTACTCATCCAAACCATGGTTCAATTCAGATTGACGCAGCGAGAGGGACCACAGGTGAGATTTCTGTTATTCGATCTATATATTTTGAAAGCTTAACGGGCTTTAAAGCTTTACAAATACATGAATGGCTTCGAAGCTATTTACTTACTCGTGAGCTGTTGCTTTTTTATAAATATGATCCTTGGACTGAGGTATAGGTTTTATGCAGAAGTTTAGTTTAATAAGAGTGTCCTCCTACGTTTAGATGCGGTAGTATTAGTTTCATCCCAGGAGAGGTCAGTGTTGGTTTATTTATTATTGGCCCAGCCTCAGACTAGTATCATAATGACAAACTTTAATGAAAAGGTTATTTCTTCATCAGCATTCAATTAATATCATCATAACTGCTGATTTTTATAATTTTTTAAAATTAATTTTCATTTTATTTTAAAGAATGGATGAGTTCCTGCTTTAAACTCACTATTTTCTATTCAGGTGGGGCAGCCATTACTGAACACCAATCCAGAGTAGAGTTCCCAAGTGGTCCAGCAGCCAGTGAATGCTCCACCACAGTGGAATCAGCAATGTCGCCGGTAGCGAGCGAGGCCCGTCCTGCATCTGCATGCCATTGCCCGGAGAGGTCAAAGGGCAAGTTGCGGCGGGTCCGGACAGCGTTCACCCTGGACCAACTACGCATTCTAGAACATAGTTTCCATAGCAGCCGCTACCTGTCTGTCTTTGAGCGCTACGCTGTTGCTTCGACACTCTGTCTCACTGAGACACAGGTGAAGATCTGGTTCCAGAACCGACGCACCAAGTGGAAGAAAGAGTGTGAGGGGAAAGGGGTGCCTGAAGAGCAGCTCCAGTGTGGGGTCGGATACCCCTCACCGCCTCCTGTCTATCCTACAACCCGGCCACTGTACAACACTATACGTTGTCACCAGGGACCACAGATTCAACTATTCACGCCACCCTGCTTCCTCGTTCCACAATACCACCGTCGTCCGTATTAAATGAGAAAGGATGTAGCCTGTTTGTTAGAGCTAACGTTGGTGTTTTGTAAGGAGATTGAAGTCGGCGTTCACAGTTTAGATACTGTAACCTGCCCTATCCTAAATGTATTTGTGCAATATACTATAGTCCACTGTAAATGAATGTAAGTATTTATAAATGAGTTACTATTTATGTGCTGTTTGAAAGCCAGTGGGAAAACTAGCCAAGCTATCCTGTAATGTGCCAAAGGATTATCACTGTGACATGTTGACTGATGGGCTTTATCTTTCTTACTGTTTCAAAGGATGGAACTTATCTTGATACATTTCCATGAGCATGAAATATTTTTGTACTGTACCACGAGTGTTCTTCCAAATAAAATAAGTCAATCAATCCTGCATTTTATTATGCAAGAAAGACACACGCACAGATGGAACGGAAATGATCGTAATAGCCGCCAGTCCTCCTAGTGGTTTCCTGGTCTCTGAGACGAGAGACGGCACCACTCAGATGAGGAAGGTATACAATCAGTGTGCAACCCACCAGCTCTTGTGTTGTCGTCGGGTTATTAGATCCCCTCCCTCACAATCACCAACCCCAGCAGAATCATCACTAAGGAGACGCAGCTAGTAAATAACCCTTTTTATGCTTCTTAGGTTTTCTTGATATGGATCCTCAAAGAGAAGCAGCTGTAAATGTTTAGGGTAGCCCTAATATGGCAATTCCGAACACTGCAATCTGTGACTTCCAAGTGTCACTCAAAAAATAAGACACACCCATTGGTTGTAAATCGCTCTTTGGCTTGGTTGTTTCACAGCGATTTCCTTGTACTTTGTCATGTAGCCAAGGGGGGACAGACAGTCCGAGACGCAAGTTAGAGAGCACTTCAAGTTGTAAGGGAACTCGTTGGCACTGCTCTGTAACCACTGAGATAGAGAGGTCTCTCTCTCTGACAGAACATTAACCTATGATCTTTTATATGGACGATCTTTCCATGTAGTAATCTCTGTCCATTAAACAGCACTGTACAGCCATCTGAACTAAAGCACATTGTTTTGTTCTGGAGATCTTTAAGAGAAGCAGAACTCCTCCTTGACCACCAGGCACCCCCTCCAGCACCACTATTACAACCAGATGGATCCACCGCAGAAGAATGCACAACGGGGAGAACATAGTTAACTCAAACGGAGAGAAAACGGCGACTTGAATTTCTGTTACATTTAAGAAACAAACTATTTTTTTCTTCCAGAATTAAAGAACAACATCCACATGGGTTGTGATAGGATATTTGATCTCTGGGTTGATTTCCGTGGGTATATACTTTGTTGGTTCTGTTGATATACTGTATGTGGTAGCTGGTACCAGTCTGTTTGTGCTATCATTCATGTTTCACGTGACAGAGTGGCAAGGAGTGGAATGATAGCACAAACAGACTGGTACCCAGGCTAATATATGGGTCATTGGATGGTCCTCATCATTGGGTTAAACGTAGCTCGTTGTCCTTGCTTTGATAATCGGACACAGCCGTTGGGCAGAGTGTCAACACTGACTCTGTCTTTAACAATGGAGGGTGCGTTCTCTGGTTCTCTCCATGAAATGATCTCAGTCACTGTGGGACTAATATAAGACTGAGTCCAATAGTGCACGCACGCACAACACACACACACACACGGTTAATAATATCAGGTCACCCTTTGTAGGCCTATCACAGTCACTAACAGCAAGGCCAAATGTGTGTAAGTGAACAGGAGAGAGAGAGACGAGATCTTATGGAAATAAATCTGCCAATTTTCCATGAGACACACAGATACAGATGATACAATGCAGACATCAGTATGACTGATTGGGTGACTGGTTACATGCTACAGTAATAATGAGGAAGGTATTTTCCCGTCCTTGAGGCTTCAACATAGACGTATCTACCAAGTCATAAACTGTACAGGAATTCACAACCCATTCATTTATAACTTTTATGCATGATCAAATGTACAACATATGATAACCAGGTATGTTGAGCTAAGTACATACACTGCTGGATTACCTCCCAGAGTTCATAGCATTTTTATTCATGTTCACTGACTTCTGATGATCTGTGAATAGCAGACTTCTATCGTTTCTTTGTACATCAGATCAGATGTGTTCTTTGATGCATGGCAATACAAAGGAATGTCCTCCTGCTGACATTCTGCAGTCTGACTCACTGCTCCAGAAATAGAGAACGTAGATATCCCAGCACATCTGGCCTAGAAATTGAGCACTTAGACATCACAGCACATCTGACTGCGATTACTCTCACAGGAGAAATAACTCTCTGTAACTCAGTGGCCCCTAGATTCAGTAGTCCGAGCATGAGTTGGGGTCATACTAAATGTATTACTGTAACTGCAGGTCACTTTCGGTACAAGTCTATGACGAATGAATAGTAACAAACATATTTCTTTGTTATGAGAGTATATCGACCAACGCAAAGCTGTAGGTTCTTTCTCGTTGTGTTTCTAGTCGGAACCCAGAGAACTCTGAAGGAATGAACTGCAACTCACCACTATGTCCCGACCCACCTTTGGGAACCAGTGTAACTTCATGTATTTTTGGGGGGGGAATTCACTTTCAGCTCACACTCTCCTTTCCACACTTTCTCTCTCTTTTTCTCTCTCTTTCTCTCCTGTTTTCTGCTTGAGAGCAGAGTAGGCGAAAGGGATAGGTCCTGACATCTCCTGTATGACCTGGAGGCATGTTAAGCTGAGCTGGGTTGTTTTGGTGTGTGTGCGTGCGTGTGCGCGTGCACGTGTGTGTGCGTGTGTGTGCGCTTGTGTGTGCGTGTGTGTGTGTGTGTGTGTGCGTGCGTGTGTGTGTGTGTGTGTGTGTGTGCGTGTGTGTGTGTGTGTGTGTGTGTGTGTGTGTGTGTGTGTGTGTGTGTGTGCGCGTGTGTGTGTGTGCGTGTGTGTGCGTGTGTGTGTGTGTGTGCGTGTGTGTGCGTGTGTGTGTGTGTGTGTGTGTGTGTGTGTGTGCAGTCTTTTAGCAAGTCTGCTGAAGCACTTATATCCAACCACACAATGTGGGTACATTCTTAAAGATGGAATGAGTTTTCCTCTCCAATAAATCATTTCATGTGTAAATACTGTAGTTTTTCCGGAACACATTGAACAAGTTGACCTAGCTGGATAAAATGGATTCACTATTTTGTCTTTCTGTGCAAATGCCTTGTCAATTTTTTGAGCCTAAACATTCTTTTTTTTTTATGCTCATTACTATTCTTCTCTTTTCTTTTCTCTTTTCCTTGTCAACTTTTGTCAACTTTTGAGTCTAAACATTCTTTTTTTAAACATTTTCATTACTATTCTTCTCTTTTCTCTTTTCTTTCTCCCTCTCTATCTCTCCTCCTCTGGAATGTGAAGTGTGGAAGGCTCCTCCCCTGTGTTTAGTGAAGAGAGGGAGAGGGGGATAGAGGGAGAGGAGAGGAGAGGGGATAAGAGAAGAATGCCTACGGAGAAGCGAGAGGGAGAGGAACAGACGGGAGCCAGGAGGTGTGCTGTGTAGCTGCTTCTGAGACTCCAGACTCCTGCATGCATCTGCGGTTCCTTTCCTTGGTCTCTGCCAGGAGGCTGCTTAAAAACCCTGAGCCCACAGCTATATCTTCCTCCTCTCCTCTCTCTGACACACCAGCAAACAGGAATAGGTTCTATACACATCTGCACACCAAAGTTTTCACCACAGCCTTCTACGAACCAAAACGTTCTACACACCAAAGATTTCAACAATATTTTCTTCAGTCTCCTGGCTCTTAGAGACTCTTCAAGCTCTTAGAGACTCTTCAAGACAGACTGACTCCGGCTGAGACGTCTTCTAAACCTGTGGACTGTTGGATGTCTGTCTATTGTCTGTCTATTGTTGTTGCTTGTCTAACTCATGCAGGTCATCTGTTAGCTGACTACTTTGACTGGTCTGTGTGAGAGGCTGTGGGTGGCCTGAGGATTTTGTGCGTCACTAAAACATTAGTTGGCCTATTTGGTCTGCAACCTTGCCTTTGTTTCGTTGGTACAACCCAGAGTGACTGAGGCATCTTCTCCTGCACGGCAGATAAGGCCTTTTTAGAGCTGGGGTCAGGTTGCACTGTGAGTCCTGGTTCTGAGTGTAGGAAGAAGATGAGGGGTGCAGGGTTGAGTTTGTGGGTGTCTCTGGTCCTGTGCTGCTGGGTTCTGGGCTGGGCTGGAGGTGTAGAGGGACAGGACACTGCACGTGTCCAGACACAGGTGAGACAGACTGGACCTGTGGCACGTGGGAGAGAGGTGGAGAAAAACAGGGAGGAGGTTATGATGGACGACCCTGGCGTGGAGGTGGAGGAGAGCAAACCAAAGAAGAAGAAATCTCCAGAGGAGGTCGAGGAAGGTAAGAGTTGGCTCCTTCAGTTCTTCTTCTTCTCCTTCTTCTTCTTTTTTTGTCCTCTTTCTCTCCTTGACTGTATCTTCCTGGTGGTCCATCAACCAGCAATCCCTGTAACAACCTCTTGGGAACAAACTTACCAAAGACTTGGCCCAGTTTCCCCCTTGTTGCGTCTTGTTCACAAACATGCGTGGAGACAGAGGCATTGGCAGAGATGATCCTGGTCCAGTAGAGCTCCCAGCGGAATGATTCCCACACACTCCTCTCTGAAACACGTGTGCATGGAGCCAACCAACGTGGTGTGTCTCATCCAAACCCAACACGCCTGATGCTGTCGGCTCTGAGAGAGGAGGGTAACGGAGCACTTTTCTATAATGTTGTTTCTCTATAGTTTAGATATGTAATAATACTACTGAACAATGTGTGGGAGCCCGAGTCGTTCCTTGAGCCTCTTACTGTCAAAAATTACTCACAATTTCTCACAGGCAGTGGGAAACATCCCAGTTCAGCAGTGTGCATGTGTGTGTGTGCCTGTGCGTGTGCTTGTGTGTGTGTGTGTGTGTGTGTGTGCGTGTGTGTGTGTGTGTGTGTGTGTGTGTGTGTGTGCGCTTGCATGTGTAGATGGCAAACACCTCTGGTCTGTCTCATGGTAGAAGCGGGGTGGTAAGGGGTACGTGGTGGTAAGGGGTAGAAGCAGGGTGGTGAGGGGTGGTTCAGTGGGTTTCCTTTCCATCCCTTCATCATCCTTCATTTTATAACCCTTCTCTCTATACCTTCCTCTTTACGCCCCCCCCGCCCCCCTCCCCCCTCCATCCTCTCTACACTCTCCATTGCGTGGGGAAAACACACAGTTAGTTATCTGTCAACAATATGTTTTCAGTGAGACTGTTGATGTCTAGACTCCGTAGTGCAGTAGTCTTTATTATCCACAAAGGATCTCCGAAGACCAATTTTCTAAGAGGCATGCATACATATATATACAGTTTACTTAAAAAGTTTTACAAGTTTGTGTTGTAGTGGGAAAGTGGGGAAGACTCCCTACTGTGGATTTAACCGGTTAGTAACCATGTGGTGTTTGGCTGATGCAGAGTTGTGCTCACTCTCAGCCTGAAGAAAGTGTATGTTTCCGGTTTTCGAGGATACAGTATTTTCAACCTAACTTCCGTTTCCGCTGAGAAACGGATCTGGGTACTCCGCTCAGGTGTTTTTTCACGCTTCCTACAATAGGTTAGGTTGTGAGTAAGTGTGTTGTTGCGTGTGTGTCTGCATGCATGCCTGTGTGCGTATGTGTTGCTAACACTACAGTAATTCAGGGAGGGAGAGGGTTACTGTCATATACACTTACTTAGCGGTCTGACAGCATTTTCGTGGCAGAACCAACACATCTTGGGTTTCACACTTTACATCATTTATCTGAGAGAAAATATTGCATTGAATTGAATACATTATAACATCTTTCTGCATACCCAGGCCATCAATTTCCAGAATACTTTTGTGTAAAATACAAAAACATTTTCACAGTAAGGAGAGAGAATTTATGACTGGGCCCAGTTATAACAATGGAATTGATGTTTAATGTGTGCACTATTACATTTTCCACTGCAAAGCCACAACTCTACTAGTTCTTTCCAAGTCCATTCCGGGCGGTTAGAATTAGGCTACATTTCTTTTTTTAAAGGCTGAGTTTGCAGAACCGGGAACCACTGAGGGATCTTTCATTTGGTTGTGCTGCAGGGAGATACAATTATGAACAAAAACTGCTTGATTTATGCATTTAACTTGCATGATTCACAGTGCCAAAGACGTCTCACAGGGATCCAGGACTGCTTCCTCGTTTTTACCTTCAGATATCAACGTATCAACGTATCTTCATGGGGGGGAAAAACAGCGTTCTTCAGGCTTGAGTTCTCACTTATTCATTGGTTAACAGCACTTGAGGAAAATCCTTACCTACCAATAAAATGTGAGTGGAAAAGGTGAGTAGACAGAGACAGAGCAGACAGCTTCCTGGGCAGTGTGTTTAGCTGGCCTGTGTGTGTGTGTGTGTGAGGATGTTGACATTTACATTTCAGACAGCTAGGTAATGCTGCGATCATGGAACCATAACAGAGCTGCAGGAGCAGGTCTACTGAAGTCTACCGGGGAGAAAACAAGCACTTCTTTGTCTGTTACAGTCCTGTGTCTGTCTGCTAGTCTGGGGATAGTTATGCTACTGCTCTGTCTGTTACAGTCCTGTCTTCTAGTCTGAGGGCAATTGCATGGATGGCAATGGTTGACTAGTCTCTTTCCACAGCTGCAGTGTCTCTGAGTATGGCAAGTCTCTGAACACTTTTGATTACAAACTAGTTTAAAAAAAAAAGTTTGTTAACCATAAGTAAACTGCTTTTAAATCATTATATGAAATAGTAGTATTCCACAATACTTTCCTGGGTGAGCACTGTAGCTCTACAACTCAACTTCTTGCTTGGTGCGGGGACTGAAGTGTAAATGATTACACCGTTAATGAAGCATTGGACAGCTGTCGACACTCAGAGAGTTGAAGGATCGTCAACACGATGGGTTTGAGCTTGGCCAGCTGGCTGCCTGGCCTGCAAACCAAAACAAAGCAGTGACCTGGCTGACCCTGTCTGTCCGTACAAGGGCTCAGCATCATTGCTGAACCCTTGAACCCTGTGGGAGAGGGAGAATGTGTTCAGGCCTGTCCTTCAGGAAATAGGAAAGAGAAGAGAGGGAAAGAGAGGGCAAATGGATATCTGTGGAGAGATTTCTCTCTCTCTCTCTCTCTCTCTCTCTCTCTCTCTCTCTCTCTCTCTCTCTCTCTCTCTCTCTCTCTCTCTCTCTCTCTCTCTCTCTCTCTCTCTCTCTCTCTCTCTCTCTCTCTCTCTCTCTCTCTCTCTCTCTCTCTCTCTCTCTCTCTCTCTCTCTCTCTCTCTCTCTCTCTCTCTCTCTCTCTCTCTCTCTCTCTCTCTCTCTCTCTCTCTCTCTCTCTCTCTCTCTCTCTCTCTCTCTCTCTCTCTCTCTCTCTCTCTCTCTCTCTCTCTCTCTCTCTCTCTCTCTCTCTCTCTCTCTCTCTCTCTCTCTCTCTCTCTCTCTCTCTCTCTCTCTCTCTCTCTCTCTCTCTCTGTAGTTAGTGGTCCCGTCTTCTGTTCCAACCTTTTAGTCTCTTTCTCTAATTTTCTGGATGGAGCTAGGGTGTAGTAATGGTGGTGGTCATTTTTTATTAAATGTTTTTCTCACACTCTCTCTATCTCTCTTCAGCCAGGGCAAAGAAAGCTGCAGAGAGGGAGGCCAAAGCCAAGAAGCAGAAAGCCCCCAAGGCACCGAAAGCCACCAAGGCACCCAAGAAGCCCAAGGCTACCAAGGCACCGAAAGCCACCAAGGCACCCAAGAAGCCCAAGGCTACCAAGGCACCTAAAGCCACCAAGGCACTCAAGGTCACCAAGCCCAAAGCTACGAAGGCCTCCAAGACGACTGGAAGGAAGGACGAGGTGGTGGAGCCAGTGGCCAAAAGGCCCACTCTGGAGGAAGAGGAGGAGAAACTGCTGATTGAGCTGGGCTGGGATAGATGTACTTATACAGAGGCTTTAATAATAATGTTACAGATGTATATTTGATTTATACAGGGCTTTTCTAAGGACTCCTAAATGCTTTACAATATTAAATGAGTCTTTTAGTGGGCTGTAGGTTTCAGTAGACAATATAGTCTTTTAATGTTGGTTTGTGACTGAGTAGAACGGTTGGTGACTTAACAGAACTGTCTCTGCAGTGATTCCACCTGTGACTCCCAAGGAGCCCCAAGAGCCAGGCCAGGGTAAGAGATGGTTTGATATCAGACAATGGGATCACACATGAGAAATCAGCTTATCTCTGTGCTATGAGCTGGTTCTTTTCACGCGAGACCTTTGAAAACGGCAGGTCACGTTCATGTAACATTTCAGTGTAATCTCATTCATTTGCAATGTGCAGGTGTTGTAGCCAATAGTTCTCTGTTGATTCTGCGTTGGGGTTTGTGTGTGTGTGTTGTTTCTGCCCAGTAGACAGGAGACCCTCGGGGCCCACACCACCCTCTGCTGGCTCCAAGACCCTGACAAAGCATGACCAAGATTACTGGGATGCCAAGCGTGCGTCTGACATGACTCAACAGTCACTTTCAATCCAATCTTCTCTGTTTTGACGCATGAGTTCAGTTTGGCAGAGATTATGATCATACGTCATCTATGAGAAATTGAAAAAAAAAGCAAGACACTAATATTGTCAAAGCCTAATGTTCATGACAGTTGAGAGGAAACACTTTCATGTAGAGAAAACTGTTGTTGTTCAGCCCTCTAAGACATCTAAACGTCTGTTTACAGCTGACAGAGAGAGGACCACCACTGAGGTCATTATGTATGTACCAGGTAACAGCCAATCCCGTCACATAACAAATTACAGTACTAGTTTCAATCGTTTATTTTGCATCTATTTAACACGCACACAAATAAATGTATTTTTCTTTCAGAGGAAACCACCGTACCGCCCATGCCCTGGTACGAAGAGTATGATTATGCAGATTGTAGGTACACCACCTGCCTGTCTGGTTATTTATCATGCTCTGTAAGAGCACTCCCCTCTGTAACGTCCAACCTCTGCTCTCTCCACAGTGGCAGCTAAGAAGCTAGAGGAGGAGGCAGAGAAAGCTCGCAAGGAGAAGGAGGAGAAAGGTCTGAATCCCTTTGAATCTTTCTGCCAGGAAGAACCCTGTAGCTCTGTCCCTTTTAGGACACCCTTATGTGTTAATTCCTCACTTAGGCGACTGGGCTGTTTATGGGACACGGTATGTTATATCCTGTGGATTGTGACGGTGTCAATATCGGGGAGTGGAAGGAGAGAAGAGTCCATCGCCATGTGGCTGTTGGAGAGAGAATGGGGTGGATTGAGAAAGAGAGAAAGGGGGAGAGGAAGGGAGAGCGATAAGGAAAAGAATGGGGTTTATCAAAACAGCTGCTGTCACGTGTTGGCGCCCTGGGCCTCAGTATCAGTGAGACAGACAAGGGGGGGAGGGATGAAGAGAGGGAAGAAGGGAGGGAGGGTAGGAGGGGGGTTGGGGTTCATTTTGAGTATGTGCAGAGCAGGCGGAGAGATTTCAAGTGTACATTTGATGATGTAAAGTGGAGTTAAATTCACCACTCGGTGTAGGCCTATCAGGATAGTTTCATAGAGTAAAC
This sequence comes from Oncorhynchus kisutch, assembly GCF_002021735.2. Lineage (NCBI taxonomy): Eukaryota > Metazoa > Chordata > Actinopteri > Salmoniformes > Salmonidae > Oncorhynchus > Oncorhynchus kisutch. The sequence continues at coordinate 10,014,445 of NC_034202.2, read as the reverse complement.
TGAGCCATCTGTTTTTGAGAATATGCAGGGAGGGTTATTGGAGGGTAATGGAATGGCAGTAACTGCGCAGTGCTATACCGGCAGCACATATGAGAGGACAGTATTTGATGCTTGCTGAGCTGGAGAGTAATGGCGGTGTCTTGCACCACAGTGGAGCGGCTGAGGAAGATGTGGGAAGAGGAAGAGGAGGAGAGGCTGAGGCAGATCCCGTTACACGCCGAGTCCAAGAGTAAGAAAATCACCTCAATACCGGTTTTCATAATCATATTCACCAATGATCAGCTTCAACTTTACTTGAACCCCTAACCCTATACTCCCAAACCTCCCCTACAGTAAATGTCTCAGTCACAGTCTTTGATATGTGAGTGTTTATCTGTCGCAGTTAGATACTGTTGGAATGCTGGCCTGTTTTTCTTCTGTTTCCTGTAATAAACTTGTTTTCTCCCCAATCAGCCTTCTGGTCCGGCCAGAAATAGATGTTTACTGTACAGTCAGACTAGGAGACGACTAGCCTGTTCTCTCTTTATCTCACCGTCCCTTTCTCTTCCAAGTACCAGATCTGAGACTCGTGTTATGGCCTCCGAGACCTCATAAAAAGGAAAAAGAATGCTATGAGAAAGCAAAAAGTTTTGCAGCACTTGAAAACAACCATTCCCTTATAGCCTTTTCCGAATTTTAAAAAAGCATTGTGTGTGGTTGTGGGTGAGTGTGCGTGTGTGCGTGTGTTTGTGTAAGATGTGGTCAGTATTGGACTGTGTTTTTAGCCTGTTGCTCTTGACGACTACAGACCAAAACATTTAGCATGGCTGACTGAACTGTTTTGGTGTGTGTCCCATTAGTTTTCAGTTGTTTTGTTTTCCCAGAATGCCCTCCTCTAGGCCTGGAGTCCCATCGTGTTGATGATGACCAGCTGCTGGCCTCGTCTCAGTCTCACCACGGCTTCTCAGCTCAGAGAGGCAGGCTCAACATGCAGGTACACAGAGTACACTATAGTGTAGAGATACACAGTACTACACCATAGTATTGCCTTGTCTCAGTCTCACCACGGTTTCTCTGCTTAGAGGGGCAGGCTCCACATGCAGGTACACACTGTATTGTATAACATATTCTACATAACATACACATCATAGTACTGCAGATATACTTAGAATACTACATACTGGATACCAAATAAAATAAAATGTTATTGGTCACATACACATATTTAGCAGATGTTCCTAGCTCCAACAGTGCAGTGGTATCTAACAATTTACAACAATACACACACATCTAAAAGTAAAAGAATGGAATTAAGAAATATATAAATGTTAGATTGAGCAATGTTGGAGTGACATTGACTAGAATACAGTAGAATAGAATACAGTATATACTTATGAGATTAATAAAGCAGTATGTAAACATGATTAAAGTGACTAGTGTTCCATTATTAAAGTGGCCATGTCTATGTATATAGAGCAGCAGCCTCGAAGATGCAGGGTTGAGTAACCGGCTAGTGATGGCTATTTAACTGTCTGATGGCCTTGAGATAGAAGCTGTTTTTCAGTCTCTCTGTCCCTGCTTTGATGCACCAGTACTGACCTTGCCTTAAAGATAATAGCGGGGTGAACAGGCTGTGGCTCGGGTGGTTGATGTCCTTGATGATATTTTTGGTCTTCCTGTGCTGTAGGTGTCCTGGGGGTCAGGCAGTGTGCCCCCGGTGATGCGCCGCATCACCCTCTGGAGATCCCAGTGGTTGTGGGTGGTACAGTTGCCGTGCCAACTGTACCACCCACAACCATTGCCGTTGAAGATGCGCTTTTGCGCCTTCTTCACCACACTGTCTGTGTGGGTAGTCCATTACAGATTGTCAGTGATGTGTACGCGGAGGAACTTGAAGCTTTCCACCTTCTCCACTTCGGTCCCATCGATGTGGATAGGGGCTTGCTCCCTCTACTGTTTCCATTGTTGGTAATCAGGCCTATTGCTGTTGTGTATTCTACAAACCTGATGATTGAGTTGGAGGTGTGCGTGGCCAAGCAGTCATGGGTGAACAGGGAGTACAGGAGGGGGCTGAGCACGCACCCTTGTGGGGCCCCTGTGATGAGGATCAGCAAAGTGGAGGTGTTGTTTCCTACCTTCACTACCCGAGGGTGGTCCGTCAGGAAGTCCTGGACCCAGTTGCACAAGGCGGGTGCAGACCCAGGGCCCCGAGCTTAATGATGAGCTTGGAGGGTAATGTGGTGTTGAAGGCTGCGCTATAGTCAATGAACAGCATTCTTACGTAGGTATTCCTGTTGTCCAAATGGGATAGAGCAGTGTGATGGCGATTGCATTGTCTGTGGATCTATTGTGTCGAATTGAAGTGGGTCTAGGGTGTCATGTAAGGTAGAAATTATATGATCATTAACTAGCCTCTCAAAGCACTTCATGATGACAGAAGTGAGTGTAGTCATTTCGTTCAGTGACCTTTGCTTTCTTGGGTACAGGAACAATGGTGGCCATCTTGAATCATGTGTGGACAGCAGACTGGGATAGGGGGAGATTGAATATATCCTTAAACACTCCAGCCAGCTGGTCTGCTCAAGCTCTGAGAACGTGATTAGGGATGCCGTCTCGGCCGGCAGCCTTGCGAGGGTTAACACGCTTAAATGTCTTACTCACATCGGCCACGGAGATCGAGAGCCCACAGTCCTTGGGTGCAGGCTGCGTCGGTGGCACTGTGCTATCCTCAAAGCGGGTGAAAAGGGGGTTTAGCTTGTCTGAGAGCAAGACGGTGTCTGCGACGTGGCTGGTTTTCCCTTTGTAGTCTGTGGTTGTCTGTAGACCCTCCCATACGTATCCTGTCTGAGCCATTGAAATGTGACTCCACTTTGTCTCTGTACTGACGTTTTGCCTGTTTGATTGCCTTACGGAGGGAATAATTACACTGTTTGTATTAAACCATATTATCAGTCACCTTGCCATTGTTTAATGCGATAGTTCATGCTTTCAGTTTTGTGCAAATGCTGCCATCTATCCATGTTTTCTGCTTTGGGTAGATTTGAATAGTCACAGTGGGAACAACATCCCCTATAGACTTCCTGATGAACTCACTCACCGTGTCCGTGTATACGTCAATGTTATTCTCAGAGGCTACCCGGAACATATCCCAGTCCGCGTGATCAAAACAATCTTGAAGCATGGATTCTGATTGGTCAGACCAGCGCTGAATAGACCTTAGCACGGGTACTTCCTATTTGAGTTTCTGCCTATAGGAAGGAAGGAGTAAAATGGAGTTCGGATCTGATTTGCTGAAGGGAGGGCAGGGGAGGGCCTTGTAGGCATTTCGAAAGGGGGAGTGTTTTACCAGAGCGAGTACTACAGCAAAAGTGTTGATAGAACTTTGGTAGTGTTTTCCTAAAATGTTCTTTGTTAAAATCCCCAGCTACAATAAATGCAGCCTCAGGATATGTGGTTTCCAGTTTGCATTATGTCCAGTGTAGGTCCTTGAGGGCTGTCATGGTATCGGCTGGAGGGGAATATACACGGCAGTGACTATAACCAAAGAGAATTCTCTTGGGAGGGAATACGGTCTGCATTTGATTGTGAGGTATTCTAGGTCGGGTGAACAAAAGGACTTGAGTTGCTGTATGTTATCACAATCACACCATGAGTAGTTAAAATAATCATGAAACATACAGCACCACCCTTGTTCTTCCCGAAGAGTTCTTTATTCCTGTCTGTACGATGTACTGAGAACCCAGCTGGCTGTATGAATGGGAACAGTATATTCCGAGAGAGCCATGATTCCGTGAAAGAGAGTATGTCACAGTCCCTGATGTCTCTCTGGAAGGAGATCCTCGCCCTGAGCTCGTTTACTTTATTGTCCAGAGACGGAACATTAGCACGTAATATACTTGGAAGTGGTGGATGGTGTGCACGCCTCCTGAGTCGGACTAGAAGTCCACTCCGAATACTTGTTCTCTGCTGGCTGCGTCTTGGAGCAGCCTCTGGGATAAGTTCAATTGCCCTGGGGGGTACGAACAAAGGATCCAATTTGGTAAAGTCATATTCCTGGTCGTATGTTGCTGATGAGTTACCATCGCTCTGATATCTGAAAGTTATTTCCGGCTGTATGCAAAAACACAAAAAAACGCTCTGGGCTAAAAATGTAAGAAATAACACAAAATACTAAGTATTGCAAATTTTCTTAGGAGCTAGAAGCAGAGCTGCCATGTCTGTCGGCACCATCTTGCCACCATTGTACTGGAAAATGGGTTCCCCCTCTAGAGACAGGTTCCTCTCAAGGTTCATTCCTACCTAGGGAGCTTTTCCTTCCAACTATTTCCTCAGATCTTAAGAGGATGCTGCATGATTGACCAGTTGAAGGGATAATTTTGTCTCCCCAGAGTTCCGGTGATGACGACGGTGTGTACGGGGGTGCGTGGTGCGCAGAGCCAGAGGAGAATAACCACTGGTTTGAGGTGGACGCTCGCAGAGAGGTGGAGTTCACTGGAGTCATTGTACAGGGCAGGAATTCAGACACAGTGTAAGTCCTGCTGTCCGGGGTCACTGCCCTGGGGTCACTGCACTGTTCACACAGCCAGGGCCAGTTGGAATCCCCATTAGCCTGGACAATTGATTTGAAATGAACAACACGTGAAATGAATACAAACCAAACACCATTCACATCAATGTTTTTTTTATCCATTAGATAAGCAGAATGCTGCAAAAATGATTTATAGGGAAAAAGTAATAGGAAATTGAATATTTCCTGTGGAATCAACTGGCACTTTGAATGTTAAAGATTACACAATGTTGGCTATTCATATGACTTATAAAGTCTCTTTCTCTCTCTCTCTCTCTTCCTGTATTTCAGGGAAGATTTTGTGTCCACGTTCCACGTGTCCTTCAGTAACGACAGTCGTGATTGGACGGTGCTCCATGATGGCTATGCGGAGTGGGTGAGTAACCTCTTAAGATTGGTTAGTGCAGCTGCCAATTTATTATCCAATTTATCTCTCAACTTTCCTCCTCTCTAATCTTTCCCCTCTCCATCCCTCCAGTTGTTCTATGGCAATGTGGATAGGGACACTCCAGTGATGGTGCAGTTCGATTGGCCAATTGTGGCACGTTACATCCGTATCCTTCCCCAGAGCTGGAACGGTAGCTTGTGTCTCAGAGCTGAGGTCATGGCCTGCCAACTGCCAAGTGAGTACAGCACAATGCATAACCCCATCACCTCAGTGAAAACATCCCCTCCAAAAACTCCAGAACCTCATCACGTCCCTAACTCCATCACCTCATGACCTATAAAAGGATCATAATCACGCCCACAACCATCCCCGTTACTCTCCCATATGAATTCCACCACATACTTCCAATGTTGTTCCTCCCTTCACTCCCCGCAGGCAGCTTCCGTAGTGAGAATGAGGTCCACCCCACAGACGACCTGGACTACAGACACCACAACTATAAGGACATGAGACAGGTGAGTCTTTAAGGAGAGTGGGGCACAGGTGGGTATGTCAGGTGAGATAGCCACTGTCCCTCTCATCTCTCCCTCATCCCTCTCCTCTCTCTATCCTCCTCTCCCACTCTCTCCTCCTGCTCCATCTCCCCCTCCGTCACCTCCACCTAACACATCACTCTCCTCTCTCCCTCCATCTTCCCATCTCTCCCTCGATCACTCCCACATCCCTCTCCTCCCTCTCTCTCTCCATCCCAGATGATGAAGGTGATAAATGAGGAGTGTCCTAACATCACAAGGATCTATAACATTGGGAAGAGTTCTGCTGGCCTGAAGATGTACGCCATGGAGATCTCTGACAACCCCGGGGAACACCAGACAGGTGTGTGTGTGAGTGTGAGTAATTGGTGAGCCATACAGCAACGGACCGCGCACACATACTAAGTGATCACAAAACACTGTCACATAAAGACATCTTACTCAACAGGTGAGCCGGAGTTTCGCTACACAGCGGGTCTCCATGGCAATGAGGCGCTGGGGCGGGAGCTGCTCCTCCTGCTGATGCAATTCATGTGTAAGGAGTACAATGACGACAACCCACGAGTGCGCCGCCTGGTGGAGGGTGTGAGAATACACCTGGTTCCCTCACTCAACCCAGACGCCTACGAACTGGCTTACGAGATGGTGAGGGACCTGGGCTCATTCCAGAAAGATGCTCCAACAAGGGATATATATGTTTTAATTGATGAAACAGGAACCAATGTAACATTACATAATGTTCTTTCCATATCCTATTTCTCTCCCCCCTGGTCCCAAACTGCCTGCTATCTTTGCAATAATCTCTCCAATAGAGATGGCATTTTCTCACCTCTCCTCTCTCATTTCCAGGGCTCTGAGATGGGGAACTGGGGTCTGGGCCACTGGACGGAGGAGGGATACGATATCTTCCAGAACTTCCCGGACCTCAACAGTGTTCTGTGGGGGGCAGAGGACAGGGGCTGGGTCCCACGCATTGTACCCAATCACCACATCCCACTCCCAGAGAACTTCCTCAATGGCTCTGTGAGTGTTTGGGCTCGAGACGTTGTTGTTTCTGTTATTGATGTTGTACTGTTCAATTTCCAATTACACTAGTCTCTATTTTCTCTCTCGCTTTGTCTCACTCTTTCTCTCTCGCAATTTCCAATTATACTACAGTTTGAATTTCTGAAGTGACATCTCTATTTTCTCTCTCTCTCTCTTTTTGTAGGTTGCCCTGGAGACCAAAGCTGTCATTAACTGGATGGAGCGGACCCCATTTGTGTTGGGAGCCAATTTGCAGGGGGGAGAAAAAGTAGTGGCATACCCGTTTGATATGCAGCGGCCTCCAAGGGCTGCAGGGGTGGGTTTCGGTTGTGACTGAAATAAGACAAAGCAGGAAAAGTAGTATCCTATATCGGGAATCTTTATCTCGGGAATTTCAGACATACCCATAGATTTATATCTGCACAGGGACCCAAGAGAATAGGATCCCATTTCCAGCCCTGCTATCTTCTATTACATTAACATAATCTGATTCCTGTGTCTTTCAACAGACGTTGGGGTCTCGGCGTGGGTCTCGGCCCGGTATGGACCATGAGATGAACGAGGAGACGTGGGCCCGGATGCAGCGTCAGAACGGGGACGCGCTACGGGAGACGGCAGACGACACCATGTTCCGCTGGTTGGCCATGTCGTACGCCCACAGCCACTTGACCATGACGGAGACCCAGCGGGGCTCCTGCCACACCGACGACATCTCTGGGGGACAGGGCATCATCAACAGGGCCAGCTGGAAGCCTGTGGTGGGGAGTGAGTGTCAATGGGGACGGGGAAAGATGTGAAGAGTGGAGGAGAGGCGAGAGAAGAGAGGAGTATGAAGGAAGGGCGCAGGAGAGAGATAGGGAGAAAAAGGGAGAAAAAAAGGAGAGAGAGTATCAAGGCTCAGGAGAACACCCCGATGCAGTCAGTTGAGGTAACAAAAGTTTATTACAAAAACAGTGGGGCAGGCAAATGACAGGTCCAAAAGGTACAGAACAGGGTGGTGTGAAAAGGTACAGAACATCAGGCTGGCTCAGGGCAGGCAGAATGGTCAAAACCGGGAAAACAGGAACTAGAGCAAGACAGGAGCACGGGGAAAACGCTGGTATGCTTGACGAAACAAAACAAACTGGTAACAGACAAACAGAGAACACAGGTATAAATACACTGGGGATAATGGGGAAGATGTGCCACACCTGGAGGTGGGTGGAGACAAGCACAAACACGGGTAAAACAGATCAGGGTGTGACAGAGAGAGGAAGAAATAAGTATGAAGAATCAGGTTAAAGAGAGATAGAGAGAATCAGACAGTGTTAAGAAACATCTCATGTTTTATACTTCCCTCATGATTTAAACCCCCAGGTATGAATGACTTCAGCTACCTGCACACTAACTGCTTTGAGCTGTCCGTCTTCTTGGGCTGTGACAAGTTTCCGCACGAGAGTGAGCTGCCTTTGGAGTGGGAGAACAACCGAGAGGCACTACTGTCCTTCATAGAACAGGTCAGAATACACACTACAAAGACAACATCAATTAATGTTTAAGATTATCTTGTTTTTTAATGTATTTTACTGTGCCTTTTTTTACTTTGTTATTTTATAAACATTTGGTATTTTATTAGGATCCCCATTAGCTGTTGCAAAAGCAGCAGCTACTCTTCCTGGGGTCCACACAAAACATCAAACATAATTACAGAACATCATTAGACAAAACAGCTCAAGGACAGAACTACATACATTTAAAAACGGCACATGTAGCCTACATATCAATGCATACACACACACTATCTAGGTCAAATAGGGGAGAGGCGTTGTGCTGCGAGGTGTTACCTTTTCTGTTTTTTGAAACCAGGTTTGCTGTTTATTTGAGCCATATGAGATGGAAGAAAGTTCCATGCAATAAGGTCTCTATATAATACTGTACATTTTTTGAATTCGTTCTGGATTTGGGGACTGTGAAAAGACCCCTGGTGGCATGTCTGGTGGGATAAGTGTGTGTGTGTCAGAGCTGTGTGTACGTTGACTATGCAAACAATTTGGGATTTTCAACACATTGTTTCTTATAAAAAGAAGGGACGCAGTCAGTCTCTCCTCAACTCTTAACCAAGAGAGACTGGCATGCATAGTATTTATATCAGCCCTCTGATTACAATTAAGAGCAAAACGTGCCGCTCTGTTCTGGACCAGCTGCAGCTTAACTAGGTCTTTCCTTGCAGCACTGGACCACACGACTGGACAATAATCAAGATTAGACAAAACTAGAGCCTGCAGAACTTGCTTTTTGGAGTGTGGTGTCAGAAAAGCAGAGCATCTTTTTATTACAGACAGACCTCTCCCCATCTTTGCAACCATTGAATCTATATGTTTTGACCATGACAGTTTACAATCTAAGGTAACGCCAAGTAATTCAGTCTCTTCAACAGCCACACCATTCATTACCAAATTCAGCTGAGGTCTAGCACTTAAAGAATGATTTGTACCTAATACAATGCTCTTAGTTTTAGAGATGTTCAGGACCAGTTTATTACAGGCCACCCCTTCCAAAACAGACTGCAACTTTTTGTTAAGGGTTTCAGTGACTTCATTTGCTGTGGTTGCTGATGCATATATGGTTGAATCATCAGCATACATGGACACGCTTTGTTTAATGCCAGTGGCAGGTCATTGGTAAAAATAGAAAAGAGTAGAGGGCCTAGAGAGCTGCCCTGCGGTATCCCACACTTTACATGTTTGACAGAGACGCTTCCAATTAAAGAAAATCCTTTGAGTTCTATTAGATAGATAGCTCTGATATCCACGATATGGTGGCAGAGGTTGAAAGGCCATAGCACTTAAGTTTGTTCAACAACAGGTTATGGTCAATAATATCAAAGGCTGCACTGAAGTCTAACAGCACAGCACCCACAATCTTCTTATTATCAATTTCTTTCAACCAATCATCACTCATTTGTGTCAGTGCAGTACATGTTGAGTGCCCATCTCAAAAAGCAAGCTGAAAGTCTGTTGTTAATTTGTTTACAGAGAAATAGCATTGTATTTGGTCAAACACAATTTTTTCCAAGTTTGCTAAGAGCTGGCAGCAAGCTGATAGGTCTGCTGTTAGAACCAGTAAAGGCCGAATTACCACTCTTGGGTAGCAAAATTACTTTGGCTTCCCCCAAGGCCCGAGGACAAAGACTTTCCTTTAGGCTCAGATTCAAAATATGACAGATAGGAGTGGCTATAGAGTCAGCCAGCATCCTCAGTAGCTGTCAATGCCAGGAGGTTTGTCATTATTGATCAATAAAAAAAATCTACCTTTCCCTCACTAACTTTACAAAATTCAAACTTGCACTGCTTTTCTTTCATTATTAGTTTTTTATGCATAAATATAATTGCTCAGTTTGTCGTGGGCATTTCCTGCCTAAGTTTGCCCACTTTGCCAATTAAATAATCACTAAAATAATTGGCAACATCAAATGGTTTTGTGATGAATAAGCCATCTGATTCGATGAAAGACGGAGTTGAATTTGTCTTTCTGCCCATCATTTCATTTAAAGTACTCCAAAGTTTTTTTTCCATCGTTCTTTATATCGTTGATCTTGGCTTCATAATACAGTTTCTTCTTTTTGTTGAGTTGAGTCACATTATTTCTCAATTTGCAGTAAGCCAGCCAGACTTATTAGCCACTCCTTTTGCCCATCTCTTTCAACCATACAGTTGTTCAATTCCTCATCAATCAATGGAGTCTTAACAGTTCTAACAATCAGTTTCTTTACAGGTGGATGTTTATCAATAATTGGAAGAAGCAATTTCATAAATTCATCAAGTGCAGCATCTGGATGCTCCTCATTAATCACATCAGACCAACAAATATTTGTAACATCATCCACGAGTCACAGCAATATCTTTTGTATGATCTCTTATACACAATTTTAGGCCCAGCTGTTGGAACTTTGTCTTTCCTGTATATAGCCACTATATTGTGATCACTACATCCAATGGGTACGGATATAGCTTTAGAACAAAGTTCTACAGCATTAGTAAAAATAGGGGTTGATACATGTGGATGATCTTGTTCCTGTAGTGTTTGTATACACCCTGGTAGGTTGATGAATAACCTGAACCAGATTACAGGCACTGGTTACAGTAAGAAGCTTCCACTTGAGAGGACAGCTTGATGAAAACCAGTTAATATTCAGGTCCCCAAGAAAGTAAGGGTGGCAGGTGGCCTAGTGGTTACGAGTGTTGGGCCAATAACCGAAAGGTTGCTGGATCAAATCCCTGAGCTGACAAGGTAAAAATATGTTGTTTTGCCCCTGAGCAAGGCAGTAACCCACTGGTGCTGAAGACGTGGATGTTGATTAGGGCAGCGCCCCGCACCTTTAATTCAGAGGGGTTGGTTTAAATGCAGAAGATACATTTCAGTTGAAGTCATTTAGTTGTACAACTGACCAGAAATCCCCCTTTCCCTATATGCCACTGAGTAAATGCTGTACTTGATTGAATTGTGCCCAGTGATGTCATCTGAGCGTTGAGCCCTGATAGAGGTTCTGTTTCCTGTGCCAGGTGCATCGTGGGATAAAGGGTATAGTGAGGGACATGGAGGGCAATCCTCTGGCCAACGCCACCATCTCTGTGGAAGGCATCAAGCACGACGTCAAGACTGGTAAACCTGCATTTACACACACAGCATATCGCAGAGGAAGACCAAAGACAAATGTACATGGCAGTTCCTTCCAAAATGATATGACATTTCTGATCCTCTCTTTCTGGTCTTCTCTCCCCTCTCCCTCTCCCCCCGTCCCCCCCCCCCCCCCCCCGTCCGTCCGTAGCTGCAGCCGGAGACTACTGGCGGTTGTTGAACCCTGGGGAGTACCGTGTGATGGCCCGCGCCGAAGGCCACACTCCCCAGACCCGGCTGTGCATGGTGGGCTACGACTCCGGGGCCACCCCCTGCAGCTTCACCCTGGCCAAGTCCAACTGGGATCGCATCAAGCAGATCATGGACCTCCACGGCAAGAGGCCAATACGGCTTGTCACCAAGGCACCACCCCAGGCAGGAAGTGACATCAGTGGTGGAGCCGTTGGCAGCATGAACACCACAAAGACGGACACCAGTGGCAGGGCAGCCGACTCACAGAATGCTAAGAACCTCCGCCGCTTACGGCTGATGCGCCTGCGCCAGCTGCGCCTGCGGAGACTCAGGGCAAACCTCTCCACCACCACGACTGTTGCCACCACGACCACCACACCGGCCCCCACGACGACGGCGGAGCTGGTGACCGAGAGCACTACTTCCTGGTATGACTCATGGTTCCCTGTGGAGAGTTCGTACACAGAGCCCACGCAGGCCGAGATCCTCACGGAAATCCAGGAGTCAGAGCCCACACAGGACTACATCTTTGATTACAAGTTTGATGATTACTAAATTGAATTGCTTAAAGTAACAAATTACAGTTTGTAAATACACAATCATAGCTAAAAGGCATTATTCAAATTGTGGGAAATAAAAAACACATTTAATTCCGTCTCGTGCTGAAAGACAATATTGTAACTGCATTTTTTGTAGCACTTTTTATATTAAAAGAATAATACTTCTTTGGTGCTCTTCTATTAATGTCTCATGATGGTTTTACATTTATTCTGATATATTTTTGTGACGCACACACATTGATCAGAGAATAGGGCACAGTCTTTCTGTGCAGATGAGGGAGTCAAAGGCATGCTAACGGTATTATTTACTCAGGCAAGCCTACTCTGAGGTATCTAGCCTTGCTATTATGTTACGGGTCAATTTGACCCATTTCCACTTTTTGAGTCGTCTAAAATACCAGTTAACCTCTCTTTTTCGCCATGAAATTAAATGACTTATCCTCATTTAGGGTCATGAACCTTCACTTCAAAATGTGGACACACTGATGTGTTGTGGAATGTCTGTCTAGATTGTGTATAAAAACATGATGTCGGAGGTAATTTTGAACAGGAGGCTTTCATGTGTCTAGATAAATCCAAAATAAACAAGTGTCTTTGATGTATTTTGTTTTGACTGGTTCTGGTTGTACTTTTATAATTATGTTTGGGCGAAAAGGAGCTTTCCCCAAGCTTCTCCTTCTCAGTGCGAGAGCAGCAGATCTCTGACACAGACGGTCAAAAATGAGCTCCGAAAGATGTTCAGTCCATGAAGCCTTATCACAAATTCTGGACTGTGACAGTCAAATAGAAGAAGAGGTTTCGGAGACGGAGGACATTTCAGAGATGGAGGACAATGCTGTCGATGATCCAGACTGAATTTTTCTTTGGTGAAGAGGATTCCGAGATGATATCTTCCATACCATCCCCTCCATCAGATGAGAGAGAGAGAGAGCGCAACAGCCATCATCCAGAGAAAGGACATAGAAGTCTAAAGATGGTAATACTGAATGGTCACCGTCACCACAACGAAGTCAAGGTAGACTGTCAGCTTCCAATGTAATCAGAGTTGATCCAGGGCCTACACGATTTGCTGTCACTCGAGTCCATGATGCTCTTTTTTACCCCAAGCAATAGAGAAGATTGTACTGGACATGACCAACTTGGGGGGGAGCCGTGTGTTTCAAGAGAACTGGAAGCCACTGGATCGGATTGACTTGCAGGCGGACATTGGATTGCTGATATTAGCTGGAGTGTACAAGTCAAATGGAGAAGCGAAGGGCCAACCTGTGGGATGAAGAAAATGGAAAGCCAATATTCCGGGCAGAACTCCACATCATTTCTCTGGTGATTCGCTTTGATACCCATGATACTAGACCCGGGCGACGTGAGAGACAAACTAGCTGCAATCAGAGATGTATGGGATAAATGGGTGGACATGTTACTGTACAATCCTGGTCCTCACGTTAAGGTGGATGAACGATTTGTTCCATTCTCCCACGCGCCACAGGTCCAGTCTGTCTCACCTGTGTCTGGACACGTGCAGTGTCCTGTCCCTCTACACCTCCAGCCCAGAACCCAGCAGCACAGGACCAGACACCCACAAACTCAACACTGCACCCCTCATCTTCTTCCTACTCAGAACCAGGACTCGCAGTGCAACCTGACCCCAGCTCTAAAAAGGCCTTATCTACCGTGCAGGAGAAGATTCCTCAGTCACTCTGGGTTGTACCAACGAAACAAAGGCAAGGTTGCAGACCAAATAAGCCTAATAATGTTTTAGTGACGCACAAAATCCTCAGGCCACCCAGTCTCTCACACAGACCAGTCAAAGTAGTCAGCTAACAGATGACCTGCATGAGTAAGACAAGCAACAACAATAGACCATCCAACAGTCCACAGGTTTAGAAGACGTCTCAGCCGGAGTCAGTCTGTCTTGAAGAGTCTCTAAGAGCTTGAAGAGTCTCTAAGAGCCAGGAGACTGAAGAAAATATTGTTGAAATCTTTGGTGTGTAGAACGTTTTGGTTCGTAGAAGGCTGTGGTGAAAACTTTGGTGTGCAGATGTGTATAGAACCTATTCCTGTTTGCTGGTGTGTCAGAGAGAGGAGAGGAGGAAGATATAGCTGTGGGCTCAGGGTTTTTAAGCAGCCTCCTGGCAGAGACCAAGGAAAGGAACCGCAGATGCATGCAGGAGTCTGGAGTCTCAGAAGCAGTTGCACAGCACAACCTTTCATTAGAGGGAGAGACCTCTGGGAGTGACATGATCAACAGCAAACAGCTTAAAGAGCACAAACCATTTAATAAAATGTTACACTTTTCTGAATTATTATGTTACAAAGAAACAATACCCACATGTAACCATCTGAAATCACACGGACATTTCAAGGTACATCGTGTGTGTCGTAAAACAGGTGTCGCATTTCAGTTAGGAAGTAAATTGAGATCCCAATTCAACAATAGAAAGTTACTTACTGAAACGAAATGGCAATTTTCATTCTTCAAATTAGGATTTTGAACACTAGTGAAGGTAATTTGCTTCAGTGGAAGTTCAGAGTAATGCAGTCATTGTTACATTACTGTGATAAACACCTGTTGTTAACCAGACAATGGAAACGAGGATGTAAGTTCACTGACAGAGGAGTAACGGTGCTGCTGGTAGGTTCCTCAAACCTGGGTGGTATTCATTAGTGCACACCGTTTCAAGACGTAGCAAAACTCAAATAAGCGTTTCTTATTGGAAAAGTTCAGGCAGTCCCGCCCTGTTTCAGTCGGCTTTCTTCCGTTTGGGGTCTAGTGAATACCACCCTGATGTTGGACACTCCGGCTGCATCTCAGTAGTCTACAATGGCTTCCTCAGTTTGTCTCCTCTCCACCTGAACTGATCTGGAAACTGGTGATGTCATAGGCCAGCTGTGCACAGCAAGTCTGATTGGTGCACGTTGACATGGAGGCCTAGGATTTGCCAGCCTTGCCCCCTCGGCTCCTCCCCCCGGTGTAGTGGAAACTCTTCAAGGGGTTCTTGCCTCGGAAGTCCTTCTAGGAGGAAAAAGGGATGAGACGGGGTTAGATGGATCAGAGTATCCATTACAAGGAAATGCTTGCTTATTGTTTGCTGTTCCCAGTGTGAAGGAAATAATGGGAGAAAAAAAAGCTACTGGAACATCTGCAACTCCCCAGCGCGGTCTTTGTTGAGCTAGGCTAGGGTTAAGGCCAGGGGTATAGGGATTATGTTAGGGTTAAAGTTATGTCTGGGCTAGAGGTAGTTCGGAACCTTACCTTAAAGGTCGTCTTGACGACCCCATCAGGTTTGGGCTTCTCTCTCCTCCTCCTCTTCCTGCCGGACATTGGGTTGGCCACTCCCCTCAGCGTCGGAGGGACTGAAACGGCCAATGAGAATATTGTTTACATATTACCATAAGCGGAGTGTATGGTTGAAAACCATTATTGATAGGAGAGAGGTCCCTAAGCAATGTGTGTGTCTTACTGAGGTATTCTGGTACGTTCTTCAGGTGTGGCTTGATGACAGCAGGGTGCAGGTCTTTATCGTGCCTCAGCAGCTGCAGGTCTCGGGGGTTGTCCTCAAAGTACGTCTGAGTGACAGAACTGACCAATCAGTGCCATGGAAAAGGAAGAGAAACAGAAAGGGGAGCAGGAGAGAGAGCGAGAGAGAGAAGCCCACTCACCTTGAGTTTCTCTGAGTTGAGCAGCTCCTGTTTGATCTCTTTCAGTCTGGCCTCCCTCACCGCCTGCTTAGTTACTGACCTCATGGCATCCTAGACACACACATTTATTATTACAAAATCCAAACTCAGACTACCCGGTGTATAGCCCACAGCTTTTCAAACCGCACCTGCCCACACCCGCTGGTTCTGTCCAACTCCCACCCGCTACCGCAGAACTGGTCCCGAACCCAACCGCAGTCCCACAATGTTATTTTAGGCGTATGTGACGCAGCTCACTTGCCAGCCATATCAAAAACACGCAAAAATAACCTAAGTAAATAAGGTTAAATTACCAGACATTCTCACATGGCCCATTATATTAGTTTTATAGCCTATCTTTTAGGAGCAGGACGATTTTCAGATGGAGACAAATGTGGGTGAACAATATTTATTTCTAGGCAATGTAGTAAACTATAGCCTAATCATATTTAGGAAGTAAATTTCCTTGAGAAGACTTCCTTGGAAAGTTGCACCATGCTTCTCTGCCCATGCAGGAGGCTGGATCCTACTCTAATTGAGACCACACACACACGCACAAACCTGAACTCGCAGATATGACTACTGAACTGGAGGCAGCAAGAATGACGACAGCGACACTTTCTAGATTTCGCAGTGTCCTATAGGATATAGCCTGCCTTTAAGGAGGACAATATTCAAGCAGAGACAAAATGGGTCTTTTTGTATGAAAATTAAAGTTGCTCGCAACGCTCACCACGGTAGCCCATACGCACGTGCTGCGCCTTTATTCCATCACGTCATTTTTGGATTGCACCCCCACTCACGTTGGTTGAGCGCCATCTACATCTTTCCACGATCCATATTTATTAGCAAAACTTAAGTCTAATCATACATTTCCTTGGAGAGATAACCGCCACGTGATTCTCCACCCATGCAAAAGGCAGCCTACCCTCTTTCACTGAGAGCACACATAAACTAGGCGCACTTGATCTCACATGCCCGACCAGGAGAGGGTTAGTTAACTCCAGGAGCGAATTGTACCATTTTCTTTGTGTGCTTTTAACACAATAGGTAGGCCAACTCATGCAAAGCAGAAAGACGACCGTTTCCAAATGATCGGCGGAAACAACTAAAATAGTTGAATAGTTGTCCGTCTGACCGCCCGCTCCCGACCACAGCATGAAAGAATCCAGACCGCGCCGCAATGATCTCTGTTGGGACCCGCAGCCCCTCTAGTGTGAGGTGAACAAGTGTGATATAACATCCCAGGTGTGCTGTACGTACCCGACAGCGGTATCTGAAGCCCTCAATCTCCTCCATTTTAAACCCGTACGGCTTCAGAGCACACTCGGTGTTATCTGAAAACGCACAACACAGAGACTCTAGGTCAAACACACACAGACTACCGTTACATCCACACAGAGAATAGGTTGTCGTCACAAAGACAGACTACCTCAGATAGAAACACAGTGCCTGATCTTACCGCCAATGAGTGCATCCTCCACCTCTGCCAGCAGGGGGAGCTCTGTGTGTGAGATGAAGGTGAGAGCGGTGCCTGGGTTGTCTGCTCGTGCCGTTCTACAGAAGGAAAAGGTTGAATTGTTGAGCTTTATCCAATACCTTCATCCTTTGAGCGGATAGCCCAGGGGCAAATTTTGAATGACACCCTCTTATAGAGCTCCGCTCAGAAAGTAGTGCACTACAGGAGCAATAGGGCGTGATTCGAGACGTAGACTTTGTGTGTTATTTCAGAGGTGCAGGCTTGTTTATTCAAAATTGAGCAATAGAATTGTATTCTGTTGACACTGACCGTCCAACACGGTGGATATAGGACTCCACGGTGGTGGGAAAGTCAAAGTTGATGACGTTGGAGACATTCTGGAAGTCGATTCCTCTGGAGACACCGTACTCCTTGTCCTTGGCTCTGTGGGAGTCAGGTGTGAGAGGTCAAGGGTCATTGTACCATCACCTGGGGGTGTATTACCTATAAACCGAACCAAACGAAGCAGGGAGCTATGTGAATTTGTCCAATTTGTCCAATAGAAGCAGCTGTACACTGCTACAGTGTACAGCATCCTAACTAAGTGGCTCCTTCTCTGCTACAACAAACAAATTCAGCCCAACTGGGCACAAACGGTATCATTTCAACTCTGGATAAGGCGTATAAAACGACCGATTGCTAAATAGCTTAATTGTATGTTGCAGTATCCCATACCTCCCTGCATTCTTCTTCTTCTTCTTCCCTTTCCCCTCGGTAGCCTGCGCTGTGGTGGTGGGATCAGCCAATACCTGCTCGTCCGTGGCGATGATGTAATCATAGAACCCCTGGTTAAACTGGGTTATGATGTGACACCTGGGGTGAGGGGGGAGGGTGAGAGAGCAGGTAAGTGTTCAGATGTTGATGGATAAAACGGATGGACGTCAATCAACACCTGCATCGTTCCTTCCTTCCCTTCCCTCCCCCCCTCCTTCCCACCCTCCCTCCTCACCTGGAGTGGACAGGCAGCTCAGAGTTGAGTACACAGGTGGGGATGCTGAACTGTTCCAGAAACAGTTTGAGTCTGTAGCACCTCTCCACTGCCCCAACAAACACCAGGGTCTTGCCCTGAACCAGGTGCAGTTTCAACAGGGTGTAGATGAGCAGGAACTTGTCCTCTTCCTCACACTGAACACTGTACTGCTGCAGCTGGGAGCTGTCTGGCAGCTGGGAGCCCTGCAGCTTTAAAATCACCTAGGACGGACACACACACACCACATGAGAGGAATTCCGACAGAGAATATGCTATCAAAGCAGGGCCGTGGTCAGTTGGGCACACCGTCAAAAAACATTTTGAAAAGGAAAACTAAAATGAGCACTACTCTTGTTTGCCTTACAGGATTGTGCAGCAGCAGTTCCTTCAGGGCCTGGACATCCTCACTGAGAGTAGCTGACATTAGGAAGGACTGGTAGATCTTTGGCAGGTGGCTGATGGAATGACACACACTAATTAAAGCATATATACTAAAAATGGGAAAGGGAGATTCCCTCTAAACAGGTTTCCATCCAACCTTTCTTACGCAAGTAAATGTCACAACAGGTCTGATGGAAACGTGTCAACAAAATGACCCTAGACTAGGTGGGATCTTATTGTGTCTGCAAAGATAGTTATGCGAGAAGTTGCGGTGGAATACAATAACCATCATATCGAAGTAAACGGAGTCAAGCAATGACATGTTGTGTGGCCCTCCCACCACGATTCCAGTAAGCACGCACTGTATTAGGCTACAGATCAAATAAGTTATGATGAACTTCACAGGGTGGTGGAAGTGCACGGCGATGAGGGTCGATGCTGCTTTTCAAGCGAATATCGAGCGTCTTATTCCGGTGGCATGATTGGCGGCCGTGACACAAATAAAAAATAATCTTGCGCTTATCCCTAATAATCTCATCATATCGGTAGTCTTCCCGCACTATCTGCAAGCTATTGGCTAGAGAACACCTGCTAAGACCAGAGTGGGTACATTCGCTATACAACGCAACGTTTATTGTGACCTAATTATCAGGAAACCCATGTAGCTTGTATTATTTGGGGGGGGGGGGGGGGGTACAAGGGAATTTAACCGCAAAAGTTATTTGTATGTGCTCGGTCATCACGCACAGCATTTTTATGCAAAACACGTCAATTTGATGGAAACATCTCTCATTGTGAAAATGAGCATATTGATTTTTAGAATATTCACATACATCTTTTGCTAATTCGATGGAAATCTAGCACATTTCAACATAACCACTCACAAACAGTACTCTATTATAGTGACACTATCAGAGTGTGTGCACGTCTCTCCGTCTTGGTGTCTTACCATAGCAGGCTCTTGAGGTCGGCCTCGAAGCCGAAGGAGAAGAGCAGGTCAGCCTCATCTATGACCAGGGTCTCCAGCGAGGACTGCAGGTCCAGGCTCTGGGCACTGAGGTGGGCCAGAACCCTAGAGGGGGTCCCCACTACCACATCTGGCTTTTCCATCAGGATGGGCCTGTCATGAAACACACACACACGTAAGTGCAGGTACACACACAAGCATGAAGACTACAAATGCTTTTCCCCAGGCATTAATATGCAGACCAGAACAAACTGACCTCTGGGCAGACAGGTCAGCCTTCCCGGAGATGTCTGCCACCCTCACGTCTCTGGCACAGTAGGCAGTCAGCTGGCGGATCATGGCCTGTACCTGCTGCCCCAGCTCCTTGGTAGGAACCAGGATCAACACTCTCACTGCCTGCTCACGGACATTCTGGAGAGAACACACACGCAAGGTTCAAGCTGCTCCCCCTCGCTACATCACCTACCACTATGCTAACTACTGATTACTCTTAGCCCAATCGAAGGGCCCTGCCACTACTACCAGAGATGGTCTAAAGCACAGGTGTCAAACTCGTTCAACGGAGGGAAGACTCAAGTCTCTTTGGGTTTCCACTCCTCCCCTGTACTTGATGGACCAAAGAATAATCAATTAAGATCACTGGTTAGTTAGGAACTGCACTCACCTGGTTGAGGTCTTACTTGGCTCCGCTCTAGCCTCTATGAATCAGAGAGTGAAAGACTCCTCTCTCTCGTCTAACATTTTGTGAACAGTCCCATGAATGCGCTCTACCTGTTGTTCTGATTTTGTCATGTAGGAGGTAATCGGAGACAAAATACCCAGAGAGTAGTGTTATTAACCTGACTTGCAGTATGCTGGTCTGTATATCGGTTTGTATTTTCAATGCGAATGCAATTAGCATGCGACTTGCATAGTGTGTCAACAATGGCCGAGTTTAACCCGAAGCACAGACCAAATGTTATCCCACCCAATCAGCTGGCATATTTCACAAGCACTTCCAGGTGACTGCAAAGGAACACGCTTTGGTCGACAACGTTCGGTTACATGCAGCCATTGTTCACATATTGTGCATCACATGGAACTCACCAGAACCTACCGGTGCTGCAAAACGTTGGGTAAACAACATTTTCCTGTGGATACCCCATCCACACTTCCTACAGCCAAACGTACCAACAGCACAGACAACCAGTAAAGTACGTTTAAATGTCTTGTTGAAACTATTGAATATTTCTTAAAGCGGCTTATTTTGGACTGATAGCCATGGAGTACCCATGGTAAGTGTTGATTAGACCACAGCCATACCACCCTCCACCCATCCATCCATGGAATGAGTTTGACACCCATGATCTAATGTTATAAACCCCTTGATACTGTATGGCCTTTGCTACTACTACTTCTCACTTGTTTGGATGTCAAGATACGCTGGATGATAGGCACAGCGTAAGCAGCTGTTTTTCCTGAGCCAGTCCTGGCCCGGGCTAGAATGTCCTTGCCCTCCAGTGCCAGTGGAATGGCTTTCTCCTGGATCAAAGTGGGCTGAGCCCAGCCCAAGTCCGCCAGCGCCTAGGTGGGGGAAAAAAATAGGTGTCTTAGTTACTAGCTAGGAAATCATATCAGAACAAAATACTGTGTGACGTTATATGATCTCATTCGTTAATTTCTGAAATATTCTCCATGACAACTTCTTGAATTTCCTGTATTTAAGGTGATTGTTTAAATAACTAGCGAACTAGTTACATAACGAAATAACGTAGTTACATAGATAACTAGGTTAATTCTACGTCCCATATAAAATTGAATACGTTGATATCCAGACAGATTGACAGGCAAAGTAAACACTTTTCCATGGTAGCTAGCTAACAGTTAGCTATCGTTAGCGACGTATGTTAGCTATCCACGGCGTTCAGTGTCTACTGGCGTATAGTTCTCGCATTTATATCACAATTGAGGTCATGCAATTTAACAATTCATTTATCCTCATATAGTTTCACAGGAGATAAGAACATCTACCTTTAAAATGCGATCATCTATGCCCATTTCATGGAACTGCAGCCTGTCGGTAGCCATTTCTTGTCTCTAGTGCTTCCACCAGGCTTCGACACGTGTGTACGTCGCTTGACTTCTACGTCATCCATCACTTGAGCAGGGACGCGTATAACATTTTTTATTTGTTTTTACAAAAGGCAACATTATTCCCGTCAATTAATACATTTTCGAATCTATATTTTGGCCGTTTTTAATTAGTTAAAATATGTACAAATCACGTATGCAATAATAGATTAAATAGATTATTATACCACAACTCAATTGTATAAAGACCAATAGACTCTGGATGGCGATATTGGACTACTTATCCTTAAAAGCACACGTTTTTAACCTCGATATATACATGATATATACCTTTCTCCAAGCAGCAGGATACTATGACCGCAGGAGCCACGGGGCACGAACGCAGATTTTTTTCTCTCTCAAAATATGTCCCCTGCAAAGTGCAGTGCAACTGTTTTTCACAGCATTGCAACCATCTATGAAAAAAATATATGAATAATTTTGACGTATTTAAGCTAAACTTGCCACACACTGTATATGGGATACTTATTGGTTTGTAGAGAAGAAGAAAAAAAATGTACTAACTGTCTCGTAAACTGGGGTGTGAAATACTCAATAGGGTCTCTACTAACCAAATATTATTTTGGGGGACTATGTTACATTACCTGCTACTGGCTTTTCACTCCACCCCTCCACAGCCCCCAATAAAATACACTATATTTGGGGGAAAATACTGGCTTGTAGAGAGTACTGTTCTACCGGTCTCGGCTAAAGTGGGGTGGAAAATAGAAAGTAGGGTCTCTACTAACCAAATACAGTTAGTTTTGGAGGTAAACTGTATCGAACATATCCAGCAGCACTTCGTTCTCCACCTCCTCCATAGCCCCCAAATGCAATACACTGTAACGCACTGTAACACACTGTACATGGGATACATAGGTTATTGGGTTGTAGAGAGAACTATCCTACCTGGCTCAGCTAAAGTGGGTGGGTCTCTATTCTCTGTTAACCAAATATGGTTCATTTTTGAGGGGGGGTCTGCGTCTTACATATCATATTAGCCATCTAGAAACACATCTTTAAATTACCTGGTAATATCCACGGTCCTGAAATCAATACACACTCAACAAAAAATAAAAGAAACCAAAACGAAAATCTTGTTTATTTACAAGTGAAATGTAATGAACATTAACAAGGCTATTAGGACACAGTATAATCACACTTTCTGAACAGGAATGGAGAAAATGATTTACAAGTTGTAGGCTGATATGTGCAGCTTTTCTGTCAAGGTTTGTAGGAAGGATCACATATTTCCATCCATGTCACCAGGAAGGCTCAGACAATGAATTGTACTCGTGAGGAAACACTCTATAACTGCAGGTGGCAGTACATCACCAACCTTGGCTTTATACCTCTTCAGGTGGCAGAAATGTACCCTTTTAGTTTGTTTACCAACTCATTTTTTATTTTTTACGAGGCAAGCCAGTGAGGGAAATGGGGATAACAAGTCACAACAACTGAAATATGTCTTCCGCATTTAACACAACCCCTCTGTCAACATCCACATCTTCGGCGCCCGGGGAACAGTGGGTTAACTGCCTTGTTCAGGGGCAGAACAACAGATTTTTACCTTGTCAGCACGGGGATTCGATCTAACAACCTTTCGGTTACTGGCCCAACGCTCTAACCACTAGGTTACCTGCCGCCCCTCATAGAAGTATTAGTAGAAAATGGACTACTTCAAAAGGGAGATGTTTTAGGGTTTGGCCAGGGTAGGCCGTTATTGGAAATAAGAATTTGTTCTTAACTGACTTGCCTAGTTAAATAAAGGTTAAATATTTTTCTTTTTTCAAAGCACTTGGCCTTCCCGTTCTGTGAGCTTATGTGGCCTACCACTTCGTGGCTGAGATGCTGTTTCTCCTAGAGGTTTCCACTTCACAATAACAGCACTTACAGTTGCCCGGGGAAGCTCTAGCAGGGAAGAAAGTTGACGAACTGACTTGTTGGAAAGGTGGCGTCCTATGACGCTGCCACGGTGAAAGTCACTGAGCTCTTCAGTACAGGCCATTCTACTGCCAGTGTTTGTCTATGGTGATTGCTAATTTGAATGGGTGTCCACATACTTGTGGTGTATTTGTGTGTCTGTAACTTTCTCACTCATCATTATTAATAATTAACGACTAAAACTTCTGTAATTTCTAAATGTACAAACAAAACAAACCAAAATAAAATATGAACCATCATGAATTATGTTTATTTAGAATTTTTGGCGGGGCAAAATCTGACAAGGTTTTCAAAAAACATATTTTTTTTGGGGGGGGGGGGGGGGGGGGGGGGGTTCAAGCCTCTAAATCTTTTTGTCCCGAATACAGTGTTATGTTTAGGGAAAATCCAATATGACACATTACTGAGTACCACTCCACATATTTTCAAGAATAGTGATCACTGCATCATGATATGAGTATGCTAGTAAGGACTGGGGAGTTTGTTTGGATAAATTGTTTAACTAAGAACATGCAAAATCCTAGAAAAAAACCTGATTCAGTCCGCTTTCCACCAGACACTGGGAGATTAATTCACCTTTCAGCAGGACAATAACCTAAATCTACACTGGAGATGCTTACCAAGAAGACAGTGTATGTTTCTGTGTGGCCGAGTTACGGTTTTGACTTAAATCTGCTTGAGAATCTATGGCAAGAACCTGAAAATGTTTTTAGCCAATGTAGGTGTAAAGGACGTCACGCTGTTTGCTTAGCGAGTACCACTTCCTCCTGATTATGCTCACACTGAGGCTCGAACCCAGTAACTATGCCTTGCTTGCACACGTGACCACCCTCCCAAAGTATTGTACCAGTCGGCACCACACTAAAAGCTAGCTATTTGCTTGCATAAGTGGGGACACTTCAGGCTGAGGAGTACGTTTTACACATCCCCATGTGCTACACTTGCACCTGTCTGACAAATTTTCTCCCCATAATGCAACACACTTTGAAAGGTGGTGACCAATGATGGTCATCGACTTGATGGCTGGGGCAGAGGCACCAGAAAGAGATCTGCTGAGGTGTGTGATTTGTCTCTTTGTTCACCTCAAAGGAAAATGTATGTTCTGTGAGATTGGGCCATGTGTTCATGTATGTGTGTTTCTGGGAGGACAGCAGAGTGAGGGGTTGTGACCAGAAGAGGAGGAGGTGGAAGGAGGAGGAGAAGTGAGCTCATCCCAAAAAGACCTCCACTACCGCACCTCAGTCCTGCCCTCTTCTCCTGCTTCCCCAGAAATCGGTGAGTCCACCTGTCATTCATTCATTTATCTAATCAGGCATTCAACAAATCTGTACATCTGGTAATTGATCCTCCCCTCCCTTCTCCCTGTCTCCCCCAGTGTGTCCTGTGACAGTCTAGAGCTCCAGCGTCACTACCCCCACCTCCCGCTTCTGCCACCTCACAATCAACTGGATTGACAGCCTTCCTTCCTTCCTTCCTTCCTTCCTTCCTTCCTTCCTTCCTTCCTTCCTTCCTTCCTTCCTTCCTTCCTTCCTTCCTTCCTTCCTTCCTTCCTTCCTTCCTTCCTTCCTTCCTTCCTTCCTTCCTTCCTTCCTTCCTTCCTTCCTTCCTCCCAACCCCTCCACTCCCCTTCCTCTTCCCACAGCCCTGTCTCTTACTACATAGGTCCGGCCCAGCCCGAGCCCAACAAACACACACACACACAGAGAGAGAGGCCACAGAATAAGGCACTCACACACACTCACCACCCGTGTGTCTTGTTTGCCCAATGGATGGTAACTGTGTGTGTGTCACAGGTGCTGCTGTTGTCCATGGCCAGATCAGAGGAGCTGTACAGACGGTCCAGTATGATCAGACATAACCACAGGTGAGCACTGTGGGCACCATGCCTCTTTCATCAAGGTGAGGACGGTTACGTTGTGATTGGGTACAGACCGCAATTTACCTCAACTATAATAAGCACATCATCTTTCTCTCTTCTCCCCCTTCTTCGACAGTTCCTGTTGGGGGAAGTGGGGTCCAAGCCTGCTGAAGGACCTTCAGGCGCTGCTGAGGACCGCCTTGCACTGCGTGATGGAATGTAGTGGATTGGACCTCGGCACCTGCTCCCAGTGGTCAGTATACACACACGTTCACAGTCAGTCCCACACACACACTACACAAGCACATGTTCATGCTCACACACTGTGGAGATTAGATGAATTTGTCCCAGGCGTCCAGAAAGGCGTGTTTTTGCACTGGGTTAAAGATGAGTGTATCCGTTTTGCACTGGGTTAAAGATGAGTGTATCTGTTTTGGAATCGGACAGCCTCCTGGTCAAAAGGCAAAGTCGGACCCATAAAACTGTGACATAATTGGCTCAAAACAAAAGTGACGTAAGCATGTTGAGTATTGTTTTGTTTTTTAAAGCTTTATCTGCATTCCCAATGAAAACTAGTTTGAAAATACAAACAGATATTTTATGGAAAAGAGATGTATGTTTCTGGACGATGCATCATGCTGCCTTGTTGACAACATGACCGAACAGATTTGAGAAGGGCACTCCTCCCTCACCGTTTTTGCCCGTTCACGCCACGGGCCGTAGACCGGTGCCCCACGGCTCAGTGTAATCAAATCCGTCCGCTCTCTCAACTCTCACAGATATACACACACATATACATAGGCAGTACAACAGCCAATCAGATGCTTGCTTTGTTTTGCCCTTTTCCACTTTATGTGGCACTCCATCTACAAACCAGTAACAGTGAATTGGAATGAACAACCGTCCCTCTCTCTCTATCAGGTATAAGTGTCTCTGTTACCTGATGTCTGGCGGATGGTACCTACGGAGGAGGACAAGAACACATTCAGAACGTAACATCAGACGTGTGTGACCTTGTGTTTGTGAGTGAGTTCCAGCCATATCATCTAGAAGTCACAGCTCGCTGCTATTCTAAGGCTTTGACATTGTCTGTGTATCAGGAGGGGGCCCCTCTCCCTGCCAACCTGTGCCTGGTTACAGAACGTAGACCTGGGCTAGGCCCGTCCCCCTCTCCTCTCTCCTGAAGCAGCACACCTCAACAACCAAGGAGGCCTTCGAGGTAAAGTAGGCCCCTAGACCACACGGAGTTACACTGATATGTAATGTACTAATCTGCTTTGGAGTAAATTCATCCTCATGATACAAAATAAATTATTATAATGACCGCTCTCTATTCTCACCTGCAGCGACAGGTGAGCTGACCTTCACAACATCTTACTGCCACTAGGGCTGTGGCTCACACCTACCCAGGTGCAGGAGTTGTTGAATAAGGTGTGTGTGGAGGGACAATGTCCATACAAGATAGCCTCTCGCTGGGAGGAGCCAGAACCTAATATCAGCATGGAAGGCTATGCATTCTCTTATCTAAAATTAGATGATCATTCTAAGAAATTCCTTGTCTGTGTCAGGCGATTGCCTCAAGGCCAGGATGTAAAGTGGATATTCCAACAGCCCTAGAGCTATGAGATCAGAGGTATTTACACAATCAATTTAAATAAGGAGAAATGGCCTCACTTTTACTCTCCTGCTGGATGATAACGTTGTGAATGAGCCATCCTCACACCATTATACACACACACACACACGCACACGCACACACACACACACACACACACACACACACACACACACACACACACACACACACACACACACACACACACACACACACACACACACACACACACACACACACACACATACACACACACACACACTGAGCGAAAGAGAGTGGTGGCCAATAAAGATAAGGATCTGTACTTTACTCTGTTTCTACAAGACAACTATAGATATTGAATAGATAATGATATAATGGACAAACAGAGATACTGGACACATCTACCTTCTTTACATGCCACAGTTTATGTAGGGTATGTTTTTGACCATGACACCACTTAGGATAGACAATGACAAAGTCCTTGTTTGAACCTTTACACAAACACATTCATAAACAGTCATATAACATACAGTCGTGGCCAAAAGTTTTGAGAATGACACAAATATATATTTTCATAAAGTCTGCTGCCTCAGTTTGTATGATGGCAATTTGCATAAACTCCAGAATGTTATGAAGAGTGATCAGATGAATTGCAATTAATTGCAAAGTCCCTCTTTGCCATTCAAATGAACTGAATCCCCCAAAAACATTTCCACTGCATTTCAGTCCTGCCACAAAAGGACCAGCTGACATCATGTCAGTGATTCTCTCGTTAACACAGGTGTGTTGACGAGGACAAGGCTGGAGGTCACTCTGTCATGCTGATTGAGTTCAAATAACAGACTGGAAGCTTCAAAAGGAGGTTGGTGCTTGGAACCATTGTTCTTCCTCTGTCAACCATGGTTACCTGCAAGGAAACACATGCCATCATCATTGATTTGCACAAAAGGGCTTCATAGGCAAGGATATTGCTGCCAGTAAGATTGCACCTAAATCAACCATTTATCAGATCATCAAGAACTTCAAGGAGAGCGGTTCAATTGTTGTGAAGAAGGCTTCAGGGCGCCCAAGAAAGTCCAGCAAGCGCCAGGACGTCTCCTAAAGTTGATTCAGCTGCGGTATCGGGGCACCACCAGTACAGAGCTTGCTCAGGAATGGCAGCAGGCAAGTGTGAGTGCATCTGCACGTACAGTAAGACGAAGACCTTTGGAGGATGGCCTGGTGTCAAGAAGGGCAGCAAAAAAGCCACTTCTCTCCAGGAAAAACATCAGGGACAGACTGATATTCTGCAAAAGGTACAGGGATTGGACTGCTGAGGACTGGGGTAAAGTCATTTTCTCTGATGCATCCCCTTTCCGATTGTTTGGGGCATCTGGAAAAAAGCTTGTCCGGAGAAGACAAGGTGAGCGCTACCATCAGTCCTGTGTCATGCCAACAGTAAAGCATCCTGAGACCATTCATGTGTGGGATTGCTTCTCCGCAAAGGGAGTGGGCTCACTCACAATTTTGCCTACGAACACAGCCATGAATAAAGAATGGTACCAACACATCCTCCAAGAGCAACTTCTCCCAACCATCCAGAAACAGTTTGGTGACGAACAATGCATTTTCCAGCATGATGCAGCACCTTGCCATAAGGCAAAAGTGATAACTAAGTGGCTCGGGGAACAAAACATCAATATTTTGGGTCCATAGCCAGGAAAATCCCCGGACCTTAATCCCATTGAGAACCTGTGGTCAATCCTCAAGAGACAGGTGGACAAACAAAACCCCACAAATTCTGACAAACTCCAAGCATTGATTATGCAAGAATGGGCTGCCATCAGTCAGGATGTTGACCAGAAGTTAATTGACAGCATGCCAGGGCAGATTGCAGAGGTCTTGAAAAAGAAGGGTCAACACTGCAAATATTTACTCTTTGCATCAACTTTTTGTAATTGTCAATAAAAAGCATTTGACACTTATGAAATGCTTGTAATTATACTTCAGTAATCCATAGTAACATCTGACAAAAATATCTAAAGACACTGAAGCAGCAAACTTTGTGGAAATTAATATTTGTGTCATTCTCAAAACTTTTGGCCACGACTGTACACATACATGTTAAGTCTCTCTCTCTGTGTGTTCAAGTAACTGTGGGCTGTTTACATGGAGCTCCAGTGAAGGAGAAGACGTGTGGCTGGAAGTCTGGAGGGTCCAGGGAGGCAACACCAGGTGTGGGGGCTGAGGTGGTGTCCTACAGGGGCCGTGTGGTCAACATCCCCAGCCTGCTGCAGGCCCTGGAGGCAGCAGACGGGACAAGGCAAGCCCCGGAACTCAGCATCACAGCCCTACAGGACACACTCGGTTATACATGCACACATACCTCTCTCTCTTTTCATTCTCTTTCTCACACGCTCACTCACTCACTCACTCACTCACTCACTCACTCACTCACTCACATAATATGTTAGACTCCTATTATCCATGTTGTTAATGTCATAGATTTAGACCGGCTAACCTTCTGTTCTCTCTCTACCACCTCCCCCTCTTTACCTTTCTTCACTCTCCCTTGCTTATGACAATTTGTTCTTAACTGACTTGCCTAGTTAAATAAAGGTAAAAAAAATATATATATATTATAATGTGCTAATATGGCTCAAATTCGCCAGCCAGGGAGGTCTTAGTAGCAGACTGGAAAAGGTGGCGCTTCCGATCTCGTCCTATAAGAAGCCGAAGGAGGACGCTGGTCACATGATTGCCCTCATCCACAAGATGCAGAAAATGGTGGAAAAGGTGAGACGTTATAATTGTTAAATAAACAGTCCAATGTTATAGCAGAGTGTGTTGCCTCACAATCCTCAATACGGGGTTTGTCTAGCACAGACGACAAGCCTGACCCCATCAAAAACAGAGACGGAGGATGAAGAGCACTGATTGGTTGGAGCAGAACAGAGGAGGGAAGATGAACTTGAAAGATTACACTACTACTACACACACAATACTACTACAGTCACTCTACTGGGATGATAGAGTGACGACACACACAATACTACTACAGTCACTCTACTGGGATGATAGAGTGACGACACACACAATACTACTACAGTCACTCTACTGGGATGATAGAGTGACGACACACACAATACTACTACAGTCACTCTACTAAGATGATAGAGTGACGACACACACAATACTACTACAGTCACTCTACTGGGATGATAGAGTGACGACACACACATAAGTACATGATGTGTTTCTCTTTCCAGACTGTCACCACACAGGAGACCATTTCAACACTAGAGCAAAATTATAAAATGTATTAACTTCTATTTATTTCTCAACTTACTCCCTAGTTCTGAACTCGTCAGGAGAGATATATGTATTTTTTCATGATGATGTAAATGTTACTGCAAACATTCTTCCTTCAACAATTACTTCCATCCATGGTTGAAATGTGATTTTGGAGGAATAAACACTTTTGAAAACATTTGCACGTCATTGTCAAGCTATTTTGGTATTCCTGTTGTATGTGTGATTTGACAAGGAAAACGATTCTGGCCTCAAATATTGGACTATCTACTCACACGGCTAACTTTTCACACAGCAGTGCAGCTACGGGGAGCTAGAGCTTCAGCCGTACAGGCTAAGACAAACTAGCCTAGTGTCACGAATATTACCGAAGGGGAGCCCCTTCTTGTTCGGGTGGCGCTCGGCGGTCGTCGTCGCCGGTCTACTAGCTGCCACCGATCCTTTGTTCCGTGTTCGTTTGGTTTTGTCTAATTAGTTTCACCTGTTCCTTGTTTGGTTGTTAGGGTGGGGTTATTTAAGTTCGTTTAGCCCGCTCCTGTTTGTGCGGGCTTGTTCATCTGTATTTCTGAGAGGTGTTAGTGTTTTGTTGGGTTTGCTCGCTGTCCTAGTATTTCACAATAGGGTACTATTTTGTTTTATAGTTACACCTGTGTTGGGTATACTATTTTGTTTTATAGTTACGCCTGTGTTGGGTATACTATTTTGTTTTATAGTTACGCCTGTGTTGGGTATACTATTTTGTTCCTGTGATTTTGGACATTAAAGCGTGTTTTAATAACAAAAAGCTGCTATGTGGGGAATCAAAGATGGCTTTTCAGCTTGTTGTATTGTTATTGATACCATGTCTTGTCTTGAGGTGTTTTTACTGACCTCATGTAAATGCTAATATTTGCAAAGATTCGCTAGCTAACTAACAAATGTAGCAATGACATTTGAGAGACAAGTGCTCATTGTGCAGATGTATTTATGTTTTAGTTAAGTACTTGGAGACTAAATGTAATTTAAATGTTATCAACAATCTAAGCCAACCCCGTCTCTTTTGCCCCATAGTTGCGAACATGTCGGTTTTGTTGCTAAACAACCAACCCCTCTATACAGTGGCCCAACTACAAATGACTGTTGGTACTCTCCGATATCAATATATTTGACTGTAATGTCGGGCCCTACCACTGAGGTATAATAAGAACTGGAGATTTCTTCCAAGATTGTCTGACAGTTGTTATCAAGATAATCTACTAACGTTTGCATATGCCAATTTATGGACTGCCTATTTCCAGGTTGCATCCAGTTTATACTGACATGCACACTAACACACAATGTCATCACATTGGGCTGTGAATGATGACAATAGCAACAAAAAAAAACTGTCTCAGTGACAATTATTTGATTAATTCAATGGATGTTTTGTGCACAAAGATGACTACGGTGTCTTATTAGGAATTTTCTAATATTACTTCTCTGTGGCCGTCTATGGAAATTGTCTTTCTGGGCCGGGAGTCAGTTAAACTGCTGTGTTCTTTTTTGTTCTGGGTCTGTGTCTTGTGACGGCTTTAGAACAGGAAACCAGGGCCATTTGGAGGAAGTGAGTGCATGGAGACACATCAAATCAAATCAAATGTTATTAGTCACATGCGTTGAATACTCCAGGTGTAGACCTAACAATGAAATGCTTACTTACGGGCCCCTAACCAACAATGCAGTTCAAATTAAAAGATAAATACATTCGAATAAGAATAAGATTTCAAGTAAACAGCAGCAGTAAAATAACAATAGCAAGACTATATAAAGGGGGGTACCAGTACAAAGTCAATGTTAGTCGAGGTAATTGAGGTAATATGTACATGTAGGTAGAGTTATTAAAGTGACTATGCATAGATAATAACAACAGAGAGTAGCAGCGGAGTAAGGGAGGGGGGGCAGTGCAAATAGTCTGGGTAGCCATTTGATTAGCTGTTCAGGAGTCTTATGGCTTGGGGGGTAGAAGCTGTTTAGAAGCCTCTTGGACCTAGACCTGGGACTCCGGTACCGCTTGTCATGCGGTAGCAGAGAGAACAGTCTATGACTAGGGTGGCTGGAGTCTTTGGCCATTTTTAGGGCCTTCCTCTGACACCGATTGGTATAGAGGTCCTGGATGGCAGGAACCTTTTCCCCAGTGATGTACTGGGCCGTACGCACTACCTACCCTCTGTAGTGCCTTGCGGTCGGAGGCTGAGCAGTTGCCATACCAGGCAGTGATGCAACCAGACCACCATGCTCTCGACGGTGCAGCTGTAGAACCTTTTGAGGTTCTGGGGACCCATGCAAAATATTTTCAGACTCCTGAGGGGGAATAGATTTTGTTGGGCCCTCTTCACGACTGTCTCGGTGTGCTTGGACCATGTTAGTTTGTTGGTGATATGGACACCAAGGAACTTGAAGCTCTCAACCTGCTCCACTGCAGCCCCGTCGATGAGAATGGAGGCGTACTCAAACCTCTTTTTCCTGGAGTCCACAATCCTCTTCTTTGTCTTGATCACGTTGAGGGAGAGGTTGTTGTCCTGGCACCACACGGCCAGGTCTCTGACCTCCTCCCTATAGGCTGTCTTTTCGTTGTCGGTGTCGGTACCACTGTTGTGTCATCTGCAACTTAATGATGGTGTTGGAGTCATGCTTGGCCGTGCAGACATGAGTGAACAGGGAGTACAAGAGGGGACTGTGCATGCACCACTGAGGGGCCCCTGTGTTGAGGATCAATACAGTTGTTGCCTACCCTTACCACCTGGGGGTGGCCCGTCAGGAAGTCCTGGATCCAGTTGCAGAGGGAGGTGCTTAGTCCCAGGCTCCTTAGCTTATTGATGAGCTTTGAGGGCACTATGGTATTGAATGCTGAGCTGTCGTCAATGAATAGCATTCTCACTTAGGTGTTCCTTTTCTCCTGGTGGGAAATGGCAGTGTGCAAGAAGATGAAGTATGGGGCAAAGGGATAAGACATTCTGCTTAGTATAGTGAGTAGGAATGAAGGTCAGTCAATCCGGAAAATGTCAAGAACTTTGAAAGTTTCTTAAAGTGCAGTCACAAAAACCATCAAGCACTATGATGAAACTGGCTCTCATGAGGACCGCCACAGGAAAGGAAGACCCAGAGTTACCTCTGCTGCAGAAGATAAGTTAATTAGAGTAACATGCCTGAGAAATTGCAGCCCAAATAAATGCTTCACAGAGTTCAAGTAACAGACACATCTCAACATCAACTGTTCAGAGGAGACTGCGTGAATCAGGCCTTCATGGTTGAATTGCTGCAAAGAAACCACTACTAAAGGACACCAATGAGAAGAAGAGACTTGCTTGGGCCAAGAAACACGAGCAATGGACATTAGACCGGTGGAAATTTTGACATTTTGGTTCCAACCGCCGTGTCTTTGTGAGATGCAGAGTCGGTGAACGGATGATCTCTGCAAGTGTGGTTCCCACCGTGAAGCATGGAGGAGCAGGTGTGATGGTGCTTTACTAGTGACACTGTCTGTGATTTATTTTGAATTCAAGGCACACTTTACCAGCATGGCTACCACAGCATTCTGCAGTGATACGTCATCCCATCTGGTTTACGCTTAGTGGGACTATCATTTGTTTTTCAACAGGACAATGACTCAACACACCTCCAGGCTGCGTAAAGGCTATTTGAAGGAGAGTGATGGAGTGCTGCATCATAGTGCTGCATCATATGACCTGGTCTGCACAGTCACCCGACCTCAACCCAATTGAGATGATTTGGGATGAGTTGGACCGCAGAGTGAAGGAAAAGCAGCCAACAAGTGCTCAGCATATATGGAAACTCCTTCAAGACTGTTGGAAAAGCATTCCAGGTGAAGCTGGTTGAGATACTGTCAAGAGTGCGCAAAGGTGTCATCAAGGTAAAGGGTGGCTACTTTAAAGAATTTGTTTAACACTTTTTTGGTTCCTACATGATTCCATATGTGTTATTTCATATTTTGATGTCTTCACTATTATTCTACAATGTAGAAAATATCAAAATAAAGAAACCCCATTGAATGAGTAGGTGTGTTAAAACTTTTGATTGGTACTGTACATACTTTAGTATACTGTACTTGAAATACCAGGATGTCATTGCAACACAAAATAAAATCACTATACTGGTCATATAATATAAATACCATCAAAGGATAAATACTATACAATCAAAAAACTGTGCACGTTTTCTGGAATCTTTCTCAGCTGCATTTGATTTGCACAGCAGTGTATCCCAGTGGATACAAACCAATGAAGCTGTTGAGTAATTATGTGCATCGCTCTATTGTGATTTGATTGCCCATCCTTTTCATTCCAACACCACTGTGGGCAGTTGTGTTGGAGGGGTGATCTAGGATCAGCCCCCCCCCCCGTTCATTCATTCAAATCTTAAATGCAAGATCAGCAATTCTACTCTGAGCCGCCTATAAATACAATGCTACCTTGAGAGAAAACTATTCGAAAACAGAATATAGCTATGTTTAGGAAAGGAATGCTTTTTTTGTAGCTCTAATGAAGTTATAATTAGAATTCAGTTTGAGTCTGACTGAGCAATAAGAGGGCAGACAGACGGCCTCTTGACTTCATATTCTACCACTAATAAAAGTATTCACTCTGAATAAACTGATAGAAATCAGTGCAGTGTTTACCTGATAGAATGTTACTCTAGACAAAGAAAAGGAAGTACTCGCGGGAAAACCACGTGTTTTGGTAATGTGACTGTCACCATGTCAGAGGCCGTGTGATTCAGTGTGTGCCTGTGTCAAAAACGGTGTTATGCTTCTGTCAGCGATTGGGCAGGAAGGCATGTGACAGAACAACCATTTCAGCTCTTGATCACTCCACCAGACAGGTCCTTTGAAGCTCAGTTGGTAGAGCATGGCGCTTGTAACACCAGGCTTTTATGTCTGATCACACGAGAACAGTACTGATCACCGGCTTCAGTCCATTTCTATAGTTTTCAATACATTTTTTTTTTAAATCAAAATAAAAGCCAGAAAAACAGACAGAACATACACAATGTCCAGATAGAAACACAGTGTATAGAACAGACATGCCTGTCTGTCATGCAGAGCTAGTAGTGGCATCAGGTCTATGTGTTGCAGCCCATCGATACAGCTCCACGATGAGGTGTTTTTGGGTGAGAAGAGACACAACTGGAGAGGGCATGCCCCCCCCTAGTAAGACTGACTGATCCTGCAGCCTGTTCTCTCACCAGACTACCATTAAACACCATTTGAGGTCCAGATCCTTTAGCGAACTGCAGTGTTTTCCCAAGGTGTGAAGTATGTGATGTAATGAACACAATTCAACTATCTCTGGCTACAATTGCTGTTCAAGCTTTTTACCAGCCAGCTAGCACACAAAGTTCTGAGAACTATATGTTTCTTAGAGCTTGGTGAGAGCGTATTTGACCTACGGTTATTTTGCATACAACCTTCCCAGGATTGCAGGATAGTTGCTTGGCATTGGAACATTCTTAGCACATTTATTAAGGAACTTTACAACAACAAAAAACATTAACTGAACGTTTCCTAAAAGTTCAAACATGGTTACATTTCATTAAAATGTTGGTAATGTTCTAGGACCGTTCTTCAACTGGCTTATTGAAATGATGAAATGATTGAATATTGTAGATTTATCGGTGGTGACAGTGTTTCCTAGTCTCAGTGCAGTGGGCAGCTGGGAAGAGGAGCACTTATTCTCCATGGACTTTACATTGTCCCAAAACTTTTTTGGAATTAGTGCTACAAGATACACATGGCCATTTGACCGTGGACCTATTATGCACACAGGCAATGAGGCAGTGATCCTGGTTGAAGACAGCAGAGGTGTATTTAGAGGGCAAGTTGGTCAGGATGATATCTAAGAGGTGGTTGGTTACAGATTTAGGGTTGTACCTGGTATGTTCCTTGATCATTTGTGTGAGATTGAGGGCATCTAACTTAGATTGTAGAACAGGCGGGGTATTAAGCATGTCCAAGTTTAGGTCACCTAACAGTACGAACTCTGAAGATAGCTGGGGGGGCAATCAATTCACATATGGTGTCCAAGGCACAGCTGGGGGCTGAAGGGGGTCTATAACAAGTGGCAACGGTGAGAAACTTGTTCCTGGAAAGGTGGATTTGTAAAAGTTGAAGCACGAATTGTTTGGGCACAGACCTGGATAGTATGACAGAAATCTGCAGGCTATCTCTGCAGTAAATTGCAACTCCGCCCCCGTTGGCAGTTCTATCTTGTCGGAAAATGTTATAGTTAGCGATGGAAATGTCAGGACTTTTTTGTGGCCTTCCTAAGCCAGGATTCAGACACAGCTAGGACATCCGGGTCAGCAGAGTGTGCTAAAGCAGTGAATAAAACAAACTTAGAGGAGGCTTCTAATGTTAACATGAATGAAACCAAGGCTTTTACGGTTACAAAAGTTAACAAATGAGATCACCTGGGGAATGGGAGTGGTGCAGGGGGCTGCAGGACCTGGGTGAACCTATACAACACCAGAGGAACAGAGGAGAGGTAGGATAAGGGTAGGGCTAAAGGCTATAAGAACTGGTTGTCTAGTGTGTTTGGAACAGAGAGTAAAAGGAGCAGATTTCTGGGCGTGGAAAAATAGATTCAAGGCGTAATGTACAGACAAGGGTATGGTAGGATGTGAGTACAGTGGAGGTAAACCTAGGCATTGAGTGACGATGAGAGAGGTTTTGTGTCTAGAGGAACCAGTTAAGCCAGGTGGACCTCAACTTGAACAAAAGGGCTAGATAAGGCATATCGGGCAAGGCTGGAGGCTCTACAGTGAAATAAGACAATAATCACTAACCAAAACAGCAATAGACAAGGCAAATTGACATTAGGGAGAGGCATGTGTAGCCGAGTGATCATAGGGTCCAGTGAGTAGCAATAGATGAGTCAGGAAGCCAATTCAGTAGTGCTACTACGCTGGGCGAGCTGGAGACACGGCGATTCAGACAGCTAGCATGCCGGGGCTATCAGATTGGCATCCGGGGACTTCGCAACGGAAGAGCCTGTTGAAACCACTTCGGACGGTTGGGTCGGCAGACCAGTCGTGATGGATCGGTATGGCTCCGTGTCGACAATAAAAAGGGTCCAAGACAATTGACAAACAAGGTATTGTAGCCCAAGAATTGGCTGATGGACCTCTTCAGCTAGCCGGGTGATGGGCCTAGCTCCAGGCTAGCTCCAGGCTATCTGGTGCTTGCTTCAGACAGAGATGTTAGCCAGGAGTAGCCACTCAGATAGCAGCTAGCTAGCTGCGATGATCCGGTGTAAAGGTTCAGAGCTTGCGGTACGAATCCAGAGATGCGGTAGAGAAAAACAGTTCAATATGCTCTGGGTTGAAATCGCGCTGTGCAGACTGGCAGGAATTGACCGCGCTGAGGCTGGCTGATGTCCGAGCTAACAGTGATGACCGCTAGCAGTGATGACCGCTAGCAACTGACAGCTAGCTTGTAGCTAGTTAGTTGGCTAGCTTCTGGTGGGGGTTCTGGTTCTAAAGTATAAAAATAGCAGCCCGTACCACATTGGGTGAGGCAGGTTGCAGGAGAGTATGTTCAGTCTGTAGATGGAAATCAAGATTAAAAGTATATGCGAAATATATACAAAGAAAATGAAGAAAACGATATATACATGGGATGGGACAGGACAGGACAAGACAAAAACAGGCGTTGGAAAAGGCCATTGTTACCAAATTTAGTTAGCTACAGTTACAGACACTGACATCGTTAGCTAGCCAAACGTGGACAAAAACCGTACATTTAGTTATATTCACTTCAGTAAGCTAGCTTCACAAGCATGGTCGCGAGGCTAACATTAGCTAGCTAGCTAAGGTTACCACAGCCAGAGATATTAGCATAGAAAATGGCTAGCTAGCTAGCCAAGGCTCTAGTTAACATTAGTAAGTAAGCCAAAACACCCTTAGTCTGTCGAAATAACATTAGCCGTTTTCCACTTGTCAGTCACCTAATTGCACTAGAACTAGAATATTAGCAAGCAATGTTACCTAAAAAAAATTGTCACTGAGCAGGTCTGCTGAACATTGTCATAATTCTAATAATTCTTAAATTGAATTGACTTTAACATTGGTTGGCACACAACAACACCTGGGATTTATTTTACGCACAACCCTTTAGATGACAGAAAACTGCATTTCCTGGTTCACCGCTAGGTCAGCCACAGATTTATTGGCAAGAATACATTTCTGCACTTTGCTGAAAGTGCCCGGAATAAAGTCATTAATTGTGAGATTATCTGACAACACCAGCTGAAAAGTAGCAGTGCTCAGTGACACTTGACATTAAGGCCTAGATTCAATCAAATCAAGCGTAAACACGCAATAGACGACATCCGTATAGCTGGTGTTTTGGCGATGTCGGAGGTGTAACTGCATTAAAGGTGTAACTGCATTAGAGCTGTCAAATTTTTTAAGAAAATGAGGATTTCTATCAACCTTATCGAGGTGTAGATTAAATACTGTATCACATTCCAGTGTTCTAACTTGTAAAAACTGCTGCATGGGATTTGTCTTAATGCAGCTCCGTGCAGCCAATGGCAGTTTCCGCTTCAGGTATAATGCCGGGAGACACTTGTAGATTTGACATCTCTAACCCAACGCCACCTCCGACACAGCAGAAACAACCGGGTGTCCGCTATGTGGATCTGATCAAATCTAGTCCTAAGTGTGCAAAAATGCTCTCGGTATTTGAACGTTAAAGGACAAGCAATCCATAAACTCCGACATAATAAGCCAGTAGGGCCCAATCATCAGAATACAAAAACACAACCATTAAGCATTTCCCAATCAAAATGTACCACTATAACTTCACATAAAAAAAAAACATTTCATGTTTAGCACACAAAGTAACCAGTGACCCAAAGTTTAATGTGGAACTGACAGCGTTTTAACTTGTTATAGCCATATGACAACTACCAGTGAAAATAGAGGGCGCCAAATTCAAACCACAGAAATCTCATAATTACAATTCCTAAAACATACATGTGTTTTATATAATTTTAAAGTTAATCTTGTTGTTAATATAGGCAAATAGGCTTTTCAGCGAAAGCACTACAAACGATTACCAAACCACAATAAGCACAGCCATTTTCCA
Source organism: Oncorhynchus kisutch (assembly GCF_002021735.2). Lineage (NCBI taxonomy): Eukaryota > Metazoa > Chordata > Actinopteri > Salmoniformes > Salmonidae > Oncorhynchus > Oncorhynchus kisutch. Next base: position 9,975,106 of record NC_034202.2, on the reverse strand, counting down.
GCTAAATATAGCATTCACAAAAAGCAGAAAGAGATCAAATTCATCACTAACCTTGAATTATCTTCATCAGATGACACTCATAGGACTTCATGTTACACAATACATGTTTTGTTTGATAAAGTTCATATTTATATAAAAAAATCTGAGTTTACATTGGCGTATTAGATTCACTAGTTCCAAAAACATCAAGTGATTTTGCATAGCCACATAGTTTCAACAGAAATACTCATCATAAATGTAGATGATAATACAAGTTATAGACATGGAATTATAGATATACCTCTCCTTAATGCAACCGCTGTGTCAGATTTAAAAAAAGGTTTACGAAAAAAGCAACCCATGCAATAATCTGAGACGGAGCTCAGAACAGTAGCCAAATTAGCTGCCATGTTGGAGTCAACAGAAACCAGAAAATACATGATAAATGTTTCCTTACCCTTGATGAACTTCATCAGAATGCAGTCCTAGGAATCCCAGGTCTACAATAAATGCTTGATTTGTTCGAAAATGTCTGTTATTTATGTCCAATTAGCTACTTTGGTTAGCACGTTTGGTAAACAATTTCAAAGTCACAAAGCGCGTCCACTATAATGTGACGAAATGTCAAAAAGTTCCGTAACAGTCAGTAGAAACATGTCAAACGATGTACTGAATCAATCTTTAGAATGTTGTTTACATATATCTTGAATAACATTCCAACCGGAGAATTAGAATTAGAATTAGAATTAGAATGACAGATGACCGGTGGAACGTAGGTCCTTCCCCTGTGAACGCGCATGGTGAAAGCATGGTCAACTCGTGGCAGTGGTGACTATTTCCTGTCTCATTCGACCCCCCTTCACATTAGAGTCATCAGACAAAGTTCTATTGACTGTTGACATCTAGTGGAAGGCGTAGGAAGGGAAAACTCATCCATATCTCGCTGTAATTTCAATGACAGCTTAGTTGAAAATCTGCCAGCCCCAGAAAAATACAAACAGGAAGTGGAATTTCTCAGGTTTTTGCCTGCAATATGAGTTCTGTTATACTCACAGACATAATTCAAACAGTTTTAGAAACTTCAGAGTGTTTTCTATCCAATACTAATAATACTATACATATATTCGCAACTGAGACTGAGGAGCTGGCCGTTTACAATGGGCACGTTTTCATCCAAGCTACTCAATACTGCCCCTGCAGCCATAAAAAGTTAACTACATTGCAGATATGAAACAAACAGACAATCATAATATCAGTCAAGAATATTAAATTCCCTGTTTATGCTACAAAACCAACTTTATGAGAGAATTTACAAATATGTTATATTTGACTCAACTTTCCATGACGTACACTAAGGCATTGTTAGCAGAATACATGGATGCAGTTCAATGCATGATTAATACAATTGACCAATACATTTATTGATAGTCCAAAAAATATTGCTATCAGTTTGTAAATCACAGCTGGCCTGGTACATTGTTTTCTGTCTCCATTCAGGATGCACTGTTTCAGTTTCAATGACTCAATATTCTGGACAAAAACAAAAATGTAACTAAGGCTGGGAATGTCAATACAATCAAACTAGCAAGAGCAATTATCACAAGTCAGTCATAACATGGCTAATAGGCTAGCATATCTATTTATGTAGCAAGATGAAAACACAGAGCCTAACATTAGCTAGCTGCTAGGAGGATGTCATGCCATTGGAGGAGTGGGTGAGTGACTGACTTTTTCCCCTCATATTGTTTTTTTGGTGGCTACACACAGCTAGAGATACAGATGTAATTTGGTTAGCTAGCAAGAACATGAACAACTGTTATCCAGTTAGCATATCTCTTTCGTTCACAAATTTACTCTGGCTATCTATTCCGATTTCAGAGCACTCGCATCTGAGTGTGCCAGAGCGCAAAACTGATGAATTTATGAGCGCTCAACACCGGCTGAACATGACCGGTATCAGTAAACGTCGGCAGAAAAATGAATAGTCATGAACGCCCTAGATAACTTGTAAACAGCCTAGGTAACCAGCTCTGCTAGGGTAAGTAAAATGGTCAGCGTGAGGTGTTCTCTCATTTGTGTCTGGAAGTAGCTAGCTAACAAGCTAGCCAACTTTAGCCATTTAGCTTGGGTGCTTGGTTGGGACAAGCATGCATTGGTAGGCAAGCTGCAGAAGGACAAGGAGGCTACAATTCCCCATCGTTTATCAGTGCAATTTTGACAGCCAACTAGCTGAAAAAGTTTATCGAATGTTCCTTCTTTCGATTTTAACTAATCTTGCTCTGGCTAGCATTAGTTGTTGATATTGTTGTTGATGATGTGCATAACTGAGGGAAAGAGAGCCTACATTTTCATGGTTGTATGATCAATAGGACTGTAAAGTTCGCAAATGTAAGAGTGTTTGCATATTGAGGGTGTTTGCATATTTGCAGAAATCCATTCAGGTGTATTTTGTGGGTTTTGGTGAATGTGTTGTAATGATCTAATGTCACGCTGTTGCAACTGCCTGTAAACACACAGTCCAGTTCAAAGTGAATGATGGCAGGCCTGTGTGGCATATGGCTTGTTTGTATAAAGGCCTACTGTGGTTCTTATTGGCTTTGTGCAGACTCCGGTCCTGGACAAGACAGATGGTTTTATTCAGGTTTATTTACTGCAGTGTCTAATAATTGTACAAACGCTAGGCCACTTTCCCACTTTATATTGCTATAGAATTTTTACAAATGTTTACAAATTAATCTCTCCAGAGTGGAGCAAAGAAAAATCCTGTTCAAAAAAAATCATTAACTTAAAGTACAGCTATCATTCATGTAACCAAATTATAGAGTTCAAAAACCATATTAACAGATTGCTTTTTATGAATAATGTTTTGTTACATTTAACTGCCAAAAATACTGTTATCGAGCTAATTTCTTTAGTAGGTGGCGTCAGAGGTCAGCATGTTGGAGAATTTGGAGAAGATGCATTTCCCACTAGTAATTACCAGTTGGAGGGCCATTCAACTGGATTATTACCAGTTGTATGTGGTAAACTCCCACTTCCCACTTGGCAACGAACGCAGCATTAGGTACACTCATTACTGCACTTTGAAATGTAGGAGGTGGCAATGTGCTAGTGGGGCTTATTATCATATTTGGGGTCATGGTCTAAAATATGTTGTATTTTTGCCAACCTTCAGTGTGAATGGTGTATAATTTTAAGTGGTTTTATTGTTATGTTGATTAAAGTTGAGGCCTTTTTTGTCTCCACATTGTCAGTTCTGCAATATTTATACGATCTTGTGACAATTGAGATCTGCATTGTTAAGAGGTTACTGTACAATTTCTACTAGCTTAATGGCAGCTGGTTCACTGGAAGTTACTGTTTAATTGTCAATAATTTACTGTCAACTAGTTACAAGTGAGTTATAGTAACTTACTGTAGTTAATTCATCATACTCACTGACCTGATGGTGTGGTAGGAAAGTGAGTAGTACAATTATATGGAGACTAGCTTATACATGTATTTTGTGTTATAGAATAGTGTGTGTGTGGGGGGGGGGGGGCACACTTAATGTTTTTAACTGTATAACTGCCTTAACTGTTCCTTGGCAGCAGCTAATGGGGATCCATAATATATAACTTAAATACAAATTAAATATCTTATTTATTTTTTGTATTAAATGCAGCTTTTTTTGTCACAGGGTTTCATTAAAACAGCTCATACTTTTACATAATACTTTGTACACTTCAAAACAGCATAATATGTGTTAAAAACAGCATTGAACATTTACAAAACGGTATGCGTTTTTTAATAAAAAATAACAAAGCAGCCTAAGATAGAAGTACTTAAAAAAAAATCTAATCAGTAAAATCCATGTAAAAAGTGCACATAATGATTTAAACAAGAGTATACATTTTTGAGGCATGAAAACATGTTAAAAAGTCACTTTGTTCAAAAAGCTGTCTTCTGTCCTTTGTGTAGGAACAGGGTGAGTCCTTATCAAACTCGCCTCCTCCTGCTCTTCTGAATCAACTCCGTCCCATTCCTTCAGGGCACAGATCCCTCCTCTAGGCGCCGTAGCACTGTCAGGCCGTGGCCACCGGTACCTTAAATGTTGCGGGAGACCCTTTGTCTGGTGTTGAGGCATCCTTTCGTCCATACCATCCCATGGCTATCAAAGCCACTGAATACGGCTAGTCAACACGCTATTCCTGATATAACATGCCATTTTTTATTGTGTTTTCTTGTTGAATTTTCTTTAAAAATTTGCTTGATTATATTTTTTTTGATCATTTTATGTACATAAAAATGGCATAAAAACATAAAAAACAGCATTTGAATATTACATTGAAATTAGTTAAAAAGTACATGTGGTTAAAAACAATAGAAACAACCATGAATAAAAGTACTTTTTCTTGTAAAACATAAAATCTGTAAAAGGCATTTGAAATGTGTACAAATTATTTAACCAGGCTAAGACATTTAAGAAATGAAAACATGTTAAAAGCAACTTAATTTTAAAGCGGTCTTCAGTCCTTTGTACAGGAACGGGGTGAGTACTTATCAAACTCGCCTCCTCCTGCTAGCGCACAATTTAATAGTTTATGAACAGACCAGATTAACTGGGATGACATTCCCTCTTATGGGAGACCTAAAAGCGCTAGCTGAAAGCCACACCTATAATAAACTGTGCCTGCAATCTTCTGGCTACCACTGTTAGAGTATGCTGCCAATCAGCAAGCGATGTGCATGTTGTCAACAGAAGTTATTGAAGGCACAGTTGGTTATTGGCAAGATTGCTCGTGGCAGCAAGTTTGTTACAGGCAACATTTTGTAAGTAAGTTATTGTAGTTTCCTGTTAAGAAATGACAAATTCGCAACAGGCTGCCGTTAAGTTACGGGAAAATACACAATAACCTCTTTTCACTGCAGTACATCACTGACAATATTTTACCAAATTTGCAAACCTTCCAAAATAGGTTCTCTACCTTCATCAGCATAAACATCAAACTGTCATTACACTTTTTGGTGTTTTGTGTAATGGTCTCTTTCCATTCTCCATTGTTTGGAGGCTGGAAATATGTGGCAAGTGGATGAATGCGCTTGGGTAGCCTAGTGAAGGAGCCATTGAAAGTCAGATTTTAAAAAACAAACATAATGACTGGTTGTGTTTACGCCGCAATAAAATGTAATACATTTTACAACTGAAATGACATCCATCTTTATGACTATGTCCATAGAGATCGTAATGAATTAATATGTAATTCTATGATTAGGCCCACACGATGTTTTGGAGCATGCGCAATGTCCTGTACCCGGAAAAAATGTATCTACTTTCACCCTTGCTCAACATCAAGTGTCCTTTAGCACTGCTCGTTTTAAGCTAATGATACTTTCGTGGTGATAATTCGATAATTATGTTCTTGATTCTGTGCAGCTTGTGTGATGTGCAGAAATGCATTCTGGGCCAATAAATCTGTGGCCATATTTCTTTCACACTCACAAATCTGATGGTGTAGCTGCACTGTAAGCAGGAGATTACCGGTTGCCTGTGACCAAGAGGATATGAGTTTGTCACAGTACAAGATTTGTCAAAGTACAAGATTCTTGACTTATTTCTATACTAGATTCTAATATATCTACTGCTGTACATATCACTCTTAGTATATATTGTGTTAATTGGATAATTGTTACAGTGCTATTTGATTGGATATGCGGTGCCATTTCTTGATTTATTTAACATTTAAAATGATTGTGTACTGTTTGACATTTTACTGCAGTGTTAAGAGCTACAATGCCCACTACAACATTCTACTAAACTGTGTCGACTATGTGACCATTTATTGATATTGATGAATGTACTGCATTGTTGAGGGAGCTACCACATAAGCATTTCACTGCACCTTTTATACCTGCTGTACACTGTGTATGTGACGAATAAAAAGTCATTCAAATTCTGATTTGACATGCGCCGTATGCCATGCATGTCTGTTTTCTGCTTTCCCACCACACACCCCAGCCTCCACATGTTTGGCCTCGGCTTTTGTTTCGGTCAGGGGGATTGGTATAGCACATCTTGTTCACTGCCTGTAATTCTTATTATCTTACATGATGTATGCTCTGGCAGTGAGTTACCCTGGAGTAGCAGAGCTTAATGCTAAGCCTAATGTACTGCAATCTTCTAATAAATAAATGGTTAACGAATACGTGGTGTTTTCTGTCTAAACTAAAGGCTTCCCTTTTACTATTTCTTTGAAGGGCTGGAGGTTTCAAAAACGAATCTAAAACTGTAATGTGTATGTCAGTAAGTCAGCCTTGAGTGTACAGATTTGCTTGCTGCCTTCCACGGGGCTCTTTCGGTCCAGAGCGTTTCACCACAATTTACACATGGCATTATTATTTTCTGTCTGTTGTTTGTCTGTCTGCCTCATAATTCACAACTGCAAACCAAAGGTGACTGATCAACATGTTGTGCTCCATCTTCCTTTTCCCACCTGGGGCCTCATTTATAAAAATGTGTTTAGTTTTCAAATGTTAGTGTATGATCAGTTCTTAAAATGTGAGGAAACTCTATTCATACAATATTGATATACATGAATAATGTGTATATCACATTTTCTTAGATTTTGCACGAAACGTCATGACATAAATGAAATGCGTCTCTGTTAACGTAAATAAACTACAGCCCCCACCAGCCTCAGCGTGAAGGAAGGCGTGGCTTGTACAATATAAACACTGCGGTTCCTCTGCTAATCGCGTACACTCGACTTCAAGACAAGCCTTATTCATGTACCTGTTTTTGGACTTTAAGATCATCTTCTGAGGAGTGGCAAGGTCCTTCAACACTTGAGGTGTTGTTGTGAGTCGGTTGACAGTCCGTCATCTTCTTGCCTTGTTTAGCTCTGCAACGAACCAGGCAGCGTCCGAACAAAAGCCAGTGAACTTGGCATTGCAGATAGCGTACATGCGTTGTTTTTATCTATACATTTCAGTAGGCCTGCAGTTTTATCGGTGAACAGTTAAACTGTGTCCATAACAATGAATAAATCTAAGTTAGCAATCGGACTTTTTGTCGCGGGTACTCTGACTGCAGTGTTTGGGTTAGTTATTCTATTCGTTGGACCAATCATCATTGACGACCAAATAGTAAAGGTAAGTTATTGAGATTAAAGCTATGGAGTTTAGCTTTTTCCTATAGTTTTATACTTCTGTTGTAGGCCTACATCTAATGGAAAAGGCTTCGTTTTCTCCTGGTCAGTCACGACTAACGTATATTGCGAAGAATGAACTTGACTTATTACTCGTATTTCTCGTTCTTTTTCTACTTATTTGATTTATGTTGATATTGATTACTGCATTGTTGGGAAAGCGCAAACAAGCTAGGCATTTTACTCTAGGGCTTAACTATGCTTAATACCTACCACATGGCTACAGTCTGAGATGAATGCCATACATTTGTTTGGAATCCTAGTTCTCTACAAGCCGGAACGTACTCTACTGGTTGCGGTCGATACTTCTGTGGGTGTGATTAAAAAAAAATAATAATAATAATAATCGTGTTTTGCTAAATATAAGAAATTTGAAATGATTTATTCTTAAGTGTGTTTGAGCAGCTATTTTTTTTTTTTTACTTTTGAGATTTAAGTAAATATAAAATCTAAATTTTACTGAAATAACTCTTATCTGTGACAATTGGCTACTTTTTTTTGTACTGTGTAGACTAAACACATGCAAGACTTCGGTTGGTGTCGATGACTATAGACCTATAGTAGGGTATCCCAACTGGCGGTGATTTTATTTGACACTCCCAAATTCTCTGAAATATATAATACTTTGATTTCATTTCTGGACATTACATGACCAAAAGTATGTGGACGCCTGCTTGTCAAACACCATTCCAATATCATGGGTATTAATAATAAGTTGGTCTCCCCTTTGCTGCTATAACAGCCTCTGCTCTTCTGGGAAGGCTTTCCACTAGATGTTGGAACATTGCTGTGAAAACTTCCATTCAGCCACGAGCTTTAGTGAGGTCGCACTGATGTTGGCCGATTAGGCCTGGCTCGCAGTCTGCGTTCCAATTTATTCCAAAGGATAATTGATGGTGTTGAGGGCAGGGCTCTGTACAGGCCAGTCAAGGTCTTCCACTCCGATCTCAACAAACAATTTCTTTATGGACTTCGCCTTGTGCACAGAATCATAACAATGTAATTGTGTGTGGTAGCGTTAAGATTTCCTTTACTGGAACTAAGTGGCCTAGCCTGACCCATGAAAAACATCCTACCTAACATCGCTACCTGCACCTACCCGCCTGTCCAACATCACTACTCTGGACGGCTCTGACTTAGAATACGTGGACAACTACAAATACTTAGGTGTCTGGTTAGACTGTAAACTCTCCTTCCAGACCCATATCAAACATCTCCAATCCAAAGTTAAATCTAGAATTGGCTTCCTATTTCGCAACAAAGCATCCTTCACTCATGCTGCCAAACATACCCTTGTAAAACTGACCATCCTACCAATCCTCGACTTTGGCGATGTCATTTACAAAATAGCCTCCAATACCCTACTCAACAAATTGGATGCAGTCTATCACAGTGCAATCCGTTTTATCACCAAAGCCCCATATACTACCCACCATTGCGACCTGTACGCTCTCGTTGGCTGGCCCTCGCTTCATACTCGTCGCCAAACCCACTGGCTCCATGTCATCTACAAGACCCTGCTAGGTAAAGTCCCCCCTTATCTCAGCTCGCTGGTCACCATAGCATCTCCCACCTGTAGCACACGCTCCAGCAGGTATATCTCTCTAGTCACCCCCAAGACCAATTCTTTCTTTGGCCGCCTCTCCTTCCAGTTCTCTGCTGCCAATGACTGGAACGAACTACAAAAATCTCTGAAACTGGAAACACTTATCTCCCTCACTAGCTTTAAGCACCAACTGTCAGAGCAGCTCACAGATTACTGCACCTGTACATAGCCCACCTAAAATTTAGCCCAAACAACTACCTCTTTCCCAACTGTATTTAATTTTTATTTATTTATTTATTTTGCTCCTTTGCACCCCATTATTTTTTTATTTCTACTTTGCACATTCTTCCATTGCAAAACTACCATTCCAGTATTTTACTTGCTATATTGTATTTACTTTGCCATCATGGCCTTTTGTTGCCTTTACCTCCCTTCTCACCTCATTTGCTCACATTGTATATAGACTTGTTTATACTGCATTATTGACTGTATGTTTGTTTTTACTCCATGTGTAACTCTGTGTCGTTTTATCTGTCGAACTGCTTTGCTTTATCTTGGCCAGGTCGCAATTGTAAATGAGAACTTGTTCTCAACTTGCCTACCTGGTTAAATAAAGGTAAAATAAATAAATAAATAAAATCCCCAGACCATTCCTCCTTCACTAAACTTTACAGTTGGCAGTGGCATCGTTCTCCTGGCATCCTCAAAACCCAGACTCGTCCGTCGGACTGCCAGATGGTGAAGCATAATTCATCACTTCAAGGAACGCGGTTCCACTTCTCAGTAGTCCAATTTTGTCCAAAATGTCTACCCACAAAAGAATGAAATCAGCGAATGGGTGGCTTACACTAGATAGTACAGCCACAAAGTAAAAAAAAAAAAAGGTTCAGTGTAGTAATCTATACTATTTATTATACCACCCTGCATCCCACTGCTGGCTTGCTTCTGAAGCTAAGCAGGGCTCTTCCTGTTCAGTCCCTGGATGCGAGACCAGATGCTGCTGGAAGTGTAGTTGGAGGGCTAGTAGGAGGCACTCTTTCCCCTGGTCTAAAAAAACATATCCCAATGCCCCAGGACACAGCCGTGTGTAGGGGGCCGTCTTTCGGGTGGGACTTTAAACGGGTGTCCCGACTCTGAGGTCATTTAAGATCCCATGGCACTTATTGTAAGAGTAGGGGTGTTAACCCCGGTGTCCTGGCTAAATTCCCAAGCTGTCCCTCATACCATCACGGTCACCTAATCATCCCAAGCTTACAATTGGCTCATTCATCTCCTCTCCCCTGTAACTATTCCCTAGGTCATTACTGTAAATGAGATCGTGTTCTCAGTCAACTTACCTGGTAAAATAACAGCAATACATTATTTTTTATTTGCTCTTTATATATTGGTTTTGCCCCACAACTTCCTTTTAAATGTTAAGCTAGTTCCTCCTTGATCATTTACCGTTTTATGCCGTGTAATGCATAATCTTCAGCTTTTAAGTTCCTGGTTGTTAAAACTAGAATATAGAAATTGTGACCTCCTTAAATGATTGCTATGAACGTGCATATTTGAACCAGCGCTACTGTCCGATGACATGGAAAAATAAAGGTCTTTGGCCACACAGACCAGTGGTGGGTTTGCTCTGGAAATATTGATGCATAAGCGGAAAATAACTCATGTCTACTGTAAAATATGGTGGAGGATCTGATACGGGGCTATTTTGCTTTCACTGGTGACGTGACTTTCATTAATGTAATGTCTGCTATTCATTGAATAATAATCTTCTCCACTTAAATTGGGTAATAATTAAATGATCATGTAACAATTAACTCATTAGGAATCTGGGGCACCGTGGGAGGATTTTGTTTAATGAGTTACCAAATTAACTCCATAACGGTCAATAATTAATCATTTCCTCATATCAGCCTTGCATAATTAGCACAAACCCGAGTCTCACTGATCATTCTGTACCACTCATTGATTTGATTATTTATTTGCTAACAAGCTAAATGGTAACATACACACACTCTGTATTGATTAGAAACTTAATATGACGACAACAGTCCCTAGTGGATCAACACATTGACACGTGTTACACAAGATGGAGATTTAAAGAGAAGCAACACTTGGATACACTAAGCGTAGTTCACAAAATGTATCTCTAGTACCTTGAACTGCCACTCTTATGGTTAAGAAGTAGAATGTATGTATTTACGTGTTGAAGGTCTTTGTTGGGCAGAGGCCTTCGCGGGCTGAGTTCCGCTTAGTGAGGCCTTGTTCTCGGGTGTAAACTGTGTAGACGACCGATGATTTGAAGCGAATAACCAGATGGTCTAGCTTAAATTGACCTTAGATAAAAGTACATTGATTGTTAAGAGGTTCCTTTTGTCTTCAACCTCGTTTTGGGGTCGTGACTAATCGTAGATCCCTGCTGTAGCGCGTGGTCATCCTAGTCTGTTAATTCTTAACTCAAATGCGTTATACCCTCGGGTAGAAAGGGCCGTTTCCGTCTTGCTGACACGCTCTCTGGGTTCCCTGGGGCGTAGCTAGTTACGAGGCAAGGCATCACAACTTTACGATCTCGTTTTAGATAACTAAAATCAGTCTTATTGTCACAATGTTCTCGTTCATCTGGATATTTTCTACACAATGTAAAGTATGTAAACATAATGATACACAAACTAAAGTTAGTGTTTGTCATAACGTCTTCATATAACTTTTAATGGCATCACAAAATAGACATTAATTTTCCACAATCCACCTCTTATTACCAGAATTTGGAGGATGATAGATCTCTTTCTGTCCTCATGTCCATTGTTTAATGTTGTAGTTTTGGGCTGTAAACCCCTTCATAAGGCACACAGACTTTCCAATCCCTCCAACTAGAGCAGAAAGGAATCGTCTGCTGCCTTACAATTTCTGATGGGCTTGTGGTGTGAACCACACACACACACACATCAATCCCCCTCCCTCTGCGGGAGAGTTCTGTAGAGCTGATGCACTGTAACCTGATCCTTTGGATCCTCCCAGGAGTCATGACACTGGTCTTGGCGCCCTTGTTAAGGTCAACGGCATCATTACCTTTACGCAGTACCAGGACATTTTAGCCAAAAACCCAGTAGCCTCTGCCAGGAGGCTGAAACTTGATTGCAATTGGATCTTCTAGCAAGACCACAGCCCCAGGCACACACCAACAAAACCCACAAATAAATGGTTATCTGACCTCACAGATCAACATTTTGCCATGGCCATCAGTCTCTGAACTCTGTTGAACCCCATTAGAAACCTGTGGTTTGAATTGAAGAGGGCAGTCCATAAGCACAGACAAAGGAAATCAAGGATCTGGGAAGATTATGTGTATGTATGGAGGAATATGCAAACAAATGTAAGGTTTGAAATTGTTTTAGTCAAATATTATATCCGTTTGGGCTTCTTGCGGCCAATTTCGATTCTACAAATGATTTCACAAATGCTTGTTTATAGGTGACCAAATACTTATTTTCCACCATAATTTGCAAATTCATTAAAAATCCAATGTGATTTTTCTGGAATTTCTCATTTTGTCTGTCATAGTTGAAGTGTACCTATGATGAAAATTACAGGCCTCATCTTTTTAAGTGGGAGAACTTGCACAATTGGTGGCTGACTAAATACTTTTTTGCCCCACTGTATAATATGCCTTTCATCATTTCTCTCAGAACTTAGTAATAGACCCTGAGAATGAGGTGTCCTACACCATGTGGAAGGACATTCCTGTCCCGTTCTTCATGTCTGTCTACTTCTTCAACATCCTCAACCCCACCGAATTCCTGGCGGGAGAGAGACCCATGGTGGAGCAGAGAGGACCCTACGTATACAGGTAGGCTTTCACACCTGACCGGCTACGTAATATAGAGCAGTGATACTAGCAGGAAGTAGTGTGCGGATTTCTTTTTATTTCTCATCTTATTCAGCTGTTACCTGCAACAAAGAGCTCAGATTTGCGAGTGCCTTTTTGTTTGCCCGTTTTCAATTCGTGTGACCCAAAGTTTGGGGAATGCTGCGCTAACCCGTAACTAACATGTTACCTAGCCTTAACCCTTAGCTAGCATTTAACAATTTAACACTCCAAAACTTAACCTTAGCCCCTAGCCTAGCTAACATTAGCCATAAATTGGAATAACAACATGTAATGGACACAATTTACTTTAGAAAATCTTGTGGTAATTTGTCTTTCACGAGATTCTATGATGGTGTGTTGACTGAACTGTTGTACGTTTGGAGAAGGATACAATTGCATCTGCAGGAACCTCTCGCTTTTATTTCTATTGGTCAATTTTTTTTAAAGCTAGAATCCCGGTACACAGTTGGGAGGTGGGGAGCCCTACAGTAGGTGGCGGTAATGCACCATAACGTTGGTAAACCCCACAGAAGAGGCGGGAACTGGTTTCTCACAGGTCTGTTAATGATGGCGAGGCAGGTGTTCGGCAAGTGGGAGCGAAGGACACTGCTAGGTAGGACTCTGGTACACAGCAGGTGTGACGAGTATCTAGCTAACAATAGCTAGGACACTGTTAGATGGTGTACTTCGCCCCCACCTGTCAGGTGCCGGTTTCCCGCAGCTCTGTTAAAGATGGCGAGGGCACACGTGAGCGTAAGATGCTGTACTCGCTAGTAGGATTCCAGTACACAGCAGGCTAGAGACTGGGGCGACACCGGTAGACTGTCCTTCAACCCCTGAATAACTCATTTTTGACCCACATTTTAATTGCGTTGACAATCAGTGGAAATCAAGTGCCACACAAACATGAAGACAGTGTGCTCAGGGGGACGTTCATGCAGGAACCAATGAGACGCTCGAGGAGGGGGGGGTTGCCCAAATGACTGCGTCCTGCAATATTTTGTGCCATTAGTTCTTCCCAAACTAGTTTTCTGCTCTGATCCACCAAAATCCTCTGAAATATACAGTGCAATTGGACAACCTAGACTGTTCCCAGAGCTGGCTGCCCGGCTAAACTGAGAAATGAATTTGGCCTGAATGCCAAGTGTCAAGTCTGGAGGAAACATGGCACCATCCCTATGGTGACGGTGGTAGCATCCTGTGGTGATGTTTTTCAGGGGCAGGAACTGGGACACTAGTCAGGATTGAGGAAAGATGAATGGAGAAAAGTACAGGCAGATCCTTGATGAAACCTGCTCAGGACCTCGGACTGAAGCGACAGTTCACCTTCCAACAGACAACGTCCCTAAGCACACAGCCAAGACAACGCAGGAGTGGCTTTGGGACAAGTCTTTGAGTGGCCCAGCCAGAGCCAGAACTTGAACCCCATCTAACATCTCGGGAGAGCCCTGAAAATAACTGTGCAGCGAAGCTCCCTATCCAACCTGGCAGAGCCTGAGAGGATCCGCAGAGAAGAATGGGAGAAACGCCCCAAATTGAACCCCCTTTCCTTATGGATCTGGCCTATCTCACCCTGTAACGTATCCAATTGATCTATCCAGTCTCTGTTCTAGGGCTGCACAATTAATTGAATTTGCATCAACATTGCAATATTGACATGCAATATTCATATTGGAAGAGATCTACACTGCATGCATTATTTGGAAATGCTCATCAGCCACATGTAACAAACTTTTTGATAGTTTTTTTCTGCTCTTGTGGCTGCTTTCCGCACACGTCACGCCCCGCCCCCTTACTCAAGCAGCGCAGCTCCTCCTCGCTGTTAGATTCACCAAGTTTGCATGCTCTTCTGTTAGGTCAAATGCAGTCAGGTTGTTCCAAACAAGAACGATGCTGCGTTTTACTTATAAAGAAATCGGCATCGCAATATTTAGTTAAAAATAAATCAATGTTTTTTTGCCCATATCGTGCAGCCCTACTCTGTTCTCAAACTGATCTTCCTTCTCTCATTACCTTACCTCCCTTTCTCTTTATCCTTGAGTAACTCTGAATTTCTACCCTGTTCATCTCGGTAAGCGATTTGTAGGATGCCAGTGTCAGTGGAATGCCCTTTGTGATTGAATAAAATAACCTAAACTGACATGCCCTATCCCTGCAAGTTAACTCTCCTTTCTCTGCATCTTTTCTCTATCAGCTATTCAATCAGACTTAGTAGTTAAGACTGGAGATCTATCAACCCTCTGTAAAGTGTCTCCATTTGCATCTGTCAGTTGTGAGGGTTGACCTGAGGTTGTGTGTTTTCAGGAAGCGTCTTCAGAAGCAGAACATCACGTTCCATCCCAACCATACAGTGTCGTATCTTGAATACAGGAGCTACTTCTTTGAGCCCAGCATGTCAGTGGGCAACGAGTCGGATGTGGTCACCATCCCTAACATGCTGGTGTTGGTAAGACGGCACTGCTGCACACAATATGAACTGGACTCCTATCTCTTTGCCCCCCTCATCTCTCCCCCACTTCATCCCGTTTCTCCTCATCCTCTTTTCCCTCTCCCCTCTGTCTTCCAGGGTGCGGCGGTGATGATGGACAACATGCCACACGCAGTGCGTCTGTTGCTCAGTGCCACCTTTAAGAGCTTTAAGGAGGGACCCTTCCTGAGCAAGTCTGTAGGGGAGCTGATGTGGGGCTACGACAGCAAGCTGGTGGACTTCCTCAATAAGTGGTTCCCTGGGATGCTACCCTCCACTGGCAAGTTTGGCCTCTTCTCTGAGGTGAGTGAGCGGGTGGAGGAGATGAGCGCACAATGACCGGAAGTCTACAGGTACAGTAGCATATGCTAGTGTACCTTTGGACTTCGCCATTGTGCTAACGTTAGTTGGCATTGGCTTGCGAAACCACCTCGTTCTTCCTTCACACTGCACACGGAGACATGATGCGATTCACAAGTTCATCTCTACTCTGAGTAAGTAGCAAAACAATTGCTAGGATCTCACGGTATCCCTTTAATGCTTGAGCTAATTTAATCAAGGCCTCAGTCAGGCTTTGAAATGATGTAGTGCGAGGGCAGTTTCCTGACTGTTAATTCACAGGCAGACCTTAAAGCACTATTAATACCATGTCAGAAATGTCCAGTTGATCAAGTGTTAGATGGCTTACCAGCTATTTAAATCTTGTAGTTATCCAAGCCAAATAATGTGCCTAGTGGCCTCATCCCCCAGGAGGTAGTTTAGTGTTGGAACCTAGATGGACATGACCACATCCACACTCCATCCCCAGGGGACGGTTTGAACAGTTTGGGGTCGTGGGTAGTGAGCAATGACTGTATGAATGGACAAAGCCATCGCACCTCTCATTCCTACGTAAAGATTTTAACCGACTTTATTTGGCTTCAATGCTCTGTTAAGATGCTGTTTTCATGGAGACTTAATATGTGCAGTTTTGAGTTGCTCCTGGAAGTGACTTTGCAGGCTAGCTCAGTGCTGCCCCCTCCATTGAGTAACTCAAGTTCAAGGCTTCAATTGGCATCAAAGTAATCCTTTAACTTCTTCTGTGGGGGGGGTATTTTTAATGTATATAAAAGATAATCTGTTCAAGAACCTTATCTGGTCTATTAGAAGCAATTATTGGTACCATCATTGTCTTCAAAAATGTTTTTATTTAGATTGGCCACGAAGATTGGCATTTTTTCCATTCACTCTAATGGGGGATCCTGTTTTCTGTTAACCATGCCTGCAGTACTGAGGTCAGCCTTAAACTTCTTTGGCTTTTTTTACATTTAAAAAAAAATATTTTCACCTTTTTATTTAACTAGGCAAGTCAGTTAAGAACAAATTCTTATTTATATTGACGAACGCGCTGGGCCAATTGTGCGCCGACTTATGGGACTCCCAATCACGGCCGGTTGTGATACAGCCTGGAATCGAACCAGGGTGTCTATAGTGATACCGCTAGCACTGAGATGCAGTGCCTTAGACCGTTGCAACACTTGGGAGCTTCAATGAGGGGGCAGTCGTTCGCCGCTGGTAAATGACTATCCATCCGGACTTGTGCCACATAGGAAGTATGTGTTTGTGACCCAACCTTCTCAAATAATATATAAGTACCCCTTATCTACAGCCTGTTTAAGTTGGCTGTCTTTTTTTTTTTTGTGTGTGACTGGTTAAATATCAGTCCTTCTGTTTTCTCCCATCAGTTCAACAACTCCAACACTGGTATGTTCACCGTCCACACTGGGAAGGATGACATCCGGCTGATTCACAAAGTGAACTCATGGAATGGCTTGACCAAGGTGAGATGTCTGGAGTTTAGTGATCACACAGCCAGGACCTTTCACCTTTACAGATTTGGTTTGAGAAGGGCAGTTAGAAGCACAGATGAGGGAAAACAAATATGGGCCCTTTGTTTTCATGGGGTCCTTTTACAATGGGAAAGGGGGATACCTAATCTGTTGTACAACTGAATGAATTCAACTGAAATGGGCCCTCTGCATTCAACCCAACCTCTCTGAATCAGAGGTGTGCGGGTGACATCCACGTCATCGGCACCCGGGGAACAGTGGGTTAAATGCCTTGCTCAGGGGCAGGACGACATATTTTTATCTCGTCTGCTCTGGGGTTTGATCCAGCAACCTTTCGGTTACTGGCCCAATGCTCCTACCCACCAGGCTATCTGCCGCTACTGTTACGGAGTGGACCATTTTCACTTGGTCCCCCCCACAACAGGCTTCACTCTGCCTCCACCTCAATGTACACTATCTATTCATCACTGCCACAGTGGTTATGTGTGTATATAGTGCTATTTCTGTGGGTTTTATGACCATTTTCATTATTTTATTTCACTTGTCCTACATGTTAGAGCTCAATGCCTAAGATGTTCCCTGTACCCTGCAATCACACCAACAACCCTATGCATGTGACTATTAAACTCTCAATCTGACTAGCTCAGCTAAATGAATATAAAGTTTGACTTTAGTCAAATCCTGAATGCACTTTTTAAACTTTCTTGCTCTAGAGAGCTTAATGTGTAACGGATGTTAACCTTCTGTCTCTAGTTGATATATTGGAAGACTCCCCAGTGTAACATGATCAACGGTACAGCAGGACAAATGTGGCCGCCCTTCATGACCAAAGAGTCCACACTGCCGTTCTACAGTCCTGACGCCTGCAGGTACACACGCTTTCCAACACTCACGTAGCCTAGTGGTTAGAGCGTTGGGCCAGTAACCGAAAGGTTGCTGGATCGAATCCCCGAGCTGACAAGGTAAAAATCTGTTCTGCCCCTGAGTAAGGCAGTTAACTCACTGTTCCCCGAGAGCCGAAAATGTGGATTATGGCAGGCCCCCCACACCTCTGATTCAGAAGGGTTGGGTTAAATGTGGAAGACACATTTCAGTTGAATGCGTTGTGACTAGGTATCCCCCTTTCTCTCACACACTCTCTATAGGTCTTTGGAGCTGGTGTATCAGCGTGAGGGGATAATGAAAGGGATTCCCCTCTATCGCTTTGTGGCTCCTAAGACGATGTTGGCTAATGGCTCAGACTACGCTCCCAATGAGGGCTTCTGTCCCTGCAGACAATCTGGCCTCCTCAACGTCAGCAGCTGTCGATCCAGTGAGTACAGATGCATACACACTCCCCTACGTATTTATTTGGACAGTGGAGTTTAAACTTGTAGTTTGGCTCCAGCATTTTGAATTTGAGATCAAATGATTCATATCAGGTGACAGTACAGACAGGATGTCACTTATTATTTGAGGGTATTTTCATACATATGATTTACTGTTTAGACATGAATGCACTTTGTATCAAGTCCCATTTGAGGAAGTCATAAGTATTTGGACAAATTCTCTGATAGTGTATTAAAATAGTCAAACGCTTAGTATTTGGTCCCATATTCCTAGGACTCGACGACATCAAGCTTGTCACTCTACAAACATGCCATTTGTAGTTTTTTGTTTTTGCCCAATAGGAACTGAATGATGACTGGAGTAATTATTTCCAAGTGAGATGTTTCTGAGCACATTTCGCTGCTGTTTACCCTGTTAGTCATAACCGACATACCTTGTCTGGCAAACAGACTGGAGGAGGAAGTATGGCGCACACACACCGAGGAACCATGTCGCTGTATAAACACATTGTAGAAACACTTGGGCATGAGACGACAACACGAGTCATTACACACTTATGTTTCCAATAGCGCCCCATAGAACATCACATCTCAAGATCACATGAGCACTTGGCGCCGAATTGTAGCTTGACTAAAGGTGTTAACCCTCCACATCTCTCAAGACACCTGGAGTACTGGGCCAGCCACTCTTAAATATCACCTGGGCCAACACTGATTAAACACTTTCCACTAACAAGATGACAAACCAGCTGAAGTATAACACATTCTGACTAATGAGGTGACACCCATCGGCCCGCTAGCGTCCAACCTCGAAATTCTAAATGGAAAAACCAAAGCCTGTAACAAATTTGTATGCAATTTTACACTTTTTGCCATCGGGTGATGAGAAATGCTTGCAGTTTTCAATGTGATATCTGATTGCGTGATTAACAAAATCAACTGGGGCCCGACAGGCTGTTGAACCATGATTAATAAAAGTTTGGATAGATTTGTATTAGTCTAGCCAGATTTTTATTTTTTTGCTGACATGGGATTATTGAGTGACTGACATAACAAGCGAAACTGCTGTTGCACGTCCAGATTTCAAATTTCTACTATTCTAACTCTTAGAATTGATCCACATGCCTACAAAAGTTGGGCCACCAGTTGCCCGTCCCTGATTTCAAACTAAGTTCTAAATTATGACTCAACCTCTTGTCCACATTATAGTGTCTAGTTTGAGAAACGGACGACCTCACAAGTCCTCAACTGGCAGCTTCATTAACTAGAAACAGTGAAGCGGTGTCTCCAGGATGCTGGCCTTCTAGGCAGAGTTGCGAAGAAAAGCCATATCTCATTCTGGCCAATAAAAAGAGAAGATTAAGATGGGCAAAAGAACACACTCTGAACAGAGGGGGAAAAAGTGTTATGCACAGAAAAATCTAAGTTTGAGGTGTTTGGCTCACGAAGAACATTTGCGAAACGCAGAAAAAAAGATGCTTGATGACATCTGTCAAGCATGGTGGAGGCAATGTGGTGGTCTGGGGGTGCGTTGGTGGTGGTAAAGTGAGATTTGTACAGGGTAAAAGTGAACTTGAAGGAAGGCTATCACTCCATACATCCCCTGTGGACGGTGCTTAATTGAAGCCAATTTATTCCTAGACCAGGAGAATGAGCCAAAGCACAGGTCCAAACTATGGAATAACTATTTAGGGAAGAAGCAGTCAGCTGATATTCTGTCTATAATGGAGTGGCCAGCACCGTCACCAGATCTCAACCCTATTGAGCTGTTGTGGGAACAGCTTGACCGTGTGGTACATAAATGCCCATCCAACTTGTGGGAGGTGCTTGTGGGGTGAAATCTCTTCAGATTACCTCAACAAATTGACAACTAGAATGCCAAAGGTCTGCAAGGCTGTAATTGCTGCAAATGATGGATTCTTTGACGAAATCAGAGTTTGAAGTTCAATTTTTTAAATATAAAAATTAATATTTCATAACCTTAACATCTTGACTATTTCCTATTCATTTTGTGACTCATTTCATGTATGTTTTCTTAGATATTTTTTTTCTTGTCCCAAATGACCCCAAACTTTTGAACGGTAGTGTGCTTGTTAAAAAGGAAATGCATGATGGTACAAGTCAAGGTGACGCTGTATTAATATTGTGTTCTAGACGCCCCAGTGTTCATTTCCCAACCCCACTTCTACAATGCTGACCCTGTGCTGCTGGACTACGTACAGGGACTTCAGCCTACTGAGGACGAACACGGACTTTTCATAGACATCCACCCTGTGAGTAACACATACACGCTGTCCTGAATTGGAACACTTAAACTCAGCAACAACAAAAAAAAGAACGGTCCCTTTTTCAGGACCCTGTCTTTGTAAGATAATCCAAATAATTTCACAGATCTTCATTGTAAAGGGTTTAAACACTGTTTCCCATGCTTGTTCAATGAACCATAAACAATTAATGAACATGCACCTGTGGAATGGTCGTTAAGACACTAACAGCTTACAGATGGTAGGCAATTAAGGTCCGTTAAGAACTTAGGACACTAAAGAGGCCTTTCTACTGACTCTGGATGAAAAACACCAAAAGAAAGATGCCCGGGGTCCCTGCTCATCTGTGTGAATGTGCCTTAGGCATGCTGCAAGGAGGCATGAGGACTGCAGATGTGGCCTGGGCAATAAATTGCAATGTCTGTACTGTGAGACTCCTAAGACAGCACTACAGAGAGACGGGACGGACAACTGATCGTCCTTGCAGTGGCACACCAAGTGTAACAACACCTGCACAGGATCGGTACAGCCGAACGTCACACCTGCGGGACAGGTACAGGATGGTAACAACTGCCCGAGTTACACCAGGAACGCACAATATCGCCATCAGTGCTCAGACTGTCCGCAATAGGCTGAGAGAGGCTGGACTGAGGGCTGTTGTAAGGCAGGTCCTCACCAGACATTACTGGCAACAATGTCACCTATGGGCACAAAGCCACTTGCTGGACCAGACAAGACTGGCAAAAAGTGCTCTTCACTGACAAGTCGCGGTTTTGTCTCACCATGGGTGATGGTCGGATTCACGTTTATCGTCGCAGGAATGAGTGTTACACCGAGGCCTGTGCTCTGGAGCGGGATCGTGCTGGAGGGTCCGTCATGGTCTGCGGCGGTGTGTCACAGCATCATCGGACTGCGCTTGTTATTGCAGGCAATCTCAACGCTGTGCATTACAGGGAAGACATCCTCCTCCCTGATCTGGTACCTTTCCTGCAGGCTCATCCTGACATGACCCTCCAGCATGACAATGCCACCAGCCATACTGCTCGTTCTGTGGGTGATTTCCTGCAAGACAGGAATGTCTTGGTGGAAGAGTGGGGTAACATCTCACAGCAAGAACAGGCAAATCTGGTGCAGTCCATGAGGAGGAGATGCACTGATACTGATGAACATTTGATTTTACCACTCTTTCTCCCCCCCCTCTTTGTTCAGGAACACATTATTTAATTTCTCTTAGTCACATGTCTTTGGCACTTGTTCAGTTTCTAAGTTGTTGATTCATACAAATATTTCCCCATGTTAAGTTTGCTGAAAATAAGCGGGGTTGACATTGAGGACGTTTTCTTTTTCTGCTGAGTTTAAGATGAATTTTTCCCGTTGACTGTGGACTCGTCCCCTTTTTGATCGAATACGTCTTGGATAAGAAGAGATCAGATTAGTGGACGGCCACACACACACCTTTATGATCTATTAGGGTCAAAGACCAGTGGGTTTCTGACAGGCGACCATCCAGAGACAAGACGGCTCCAATGTGGTCTCTACAGTTTCGCAGTCAATCGCTTAACCCCTGAACTAAAACCCCGGTGGGTTTATTTAGATGAAGAACGGCACTTCTCTGACAGATATATTGAGTTCCAGTTAGATTTGCGACGCTGATTTTTAGCCCCACTGGTCTGTATCGGGGGTGTAAGTGTTTCAATACCGTGGTGGTCTTGGTGCCACTTAGTGTCAAAGGTCAAATTGAATGCCTGAAGCATCTGTGCCAAGTTCTTCCCTATTTAGACGTGTGAATTGGGCCCATTCACATTGTTATAAACATATATCTCTGACAGTAAAAGCGAGGCTGTTTCCCCTTATCTAAATTGATTGTGTAAACACATCTGATCTCCTAGCCGTAGCGAACGCACACCATGCAGCCTGTCCTTGAGGCAATCACCTGACGCACACACCGAGGAGGCTTGGCCAGAGCACTTTCTTAGAATTAATTTAGATAACATTTATTTTCCCTGGCTGAGGGTGAGAAACTTGTGTTGGACAGTCATTCTCGTAGATTCACATTTTTTATTTTTGTGTTTGTGACTCCTATGAGTCCTGCCTCTGAACTCATTTGTAGAAAAACATTCATATCCACTCGATGTTTGATGCAAACGTGATCTTCAACTGTGATCGCAGAGAGCTTGGTTTCAAAATACACTTGTGGGGCAGCCAACGTGAGCAGATATCATCCAAATCTTTTTTTGTCCAGCTCCTGTGCCAAGTTGGATATGGTGTACTCTTTTTCATAGTACATTTGTCATTTAGCAGACGCTCTTATCCAGAGCGACTTACAGGAGCAACGGGTTGCTTAATTAAGAGCACATCGACAGATTTTTTAAAAATAAAATAACGTTTTAACCTAGTCGACTCGATGCCTTGCTGTAGAATGTTGGCCACAGCATGAGTTGTTCTTTAGGACTGAAGGCCATTAGTGACCGTGGTTGCTGGGGGTCCTTAATTATATACAGTGCTTTTCTGTGGCAGTAAATGTCCTCCTATAGATTGCACCAAAAAACAGAGCTGATATCTTAACAATCCTCTTAGGCTTGGGGGTCATGGATGTGGTTTAGGTTGCCTGCCATGCAGTCATCCTCCCGGTCCAAGATGAAACTATAAAAAGTCTCAAGTCAAATTGTCTGGAACAGACATTAGCAGCTAAATATTTAAAACGTGTGCATGCTAATGGTAAACTGTCTGGCACAGTTTACCATTAGATAGAAAAGCTACAGCTCCAATTTAGGCTATGTATTACGGTATGAGGAAATGGGTATTATGATGGTGTTGAGATTGCTCCTATAAACAGATTAAGGCCGGGGGGGGGGGGGGGGGGGTGGTGTGGTAAGGCTGTGTCTGGTGCTTTTGGTGATCCCGTACTGTTGCTGGCCAATACACTGCAACTAATTATTGGCACCATGTCCATAATATGGCTGAAGGTGATAAGATGTATTGTACAGATAAGACTGTGCATCTGAGCTGCTAGTATTTGCACCAATAAAGTTGGTTTATGATCGCTGACTAAGCAAGAATCGCACACTTATTTAGGTCACTCTACTATCATACCACTGCCAATTATAAAAGCATTGCAGACATGGCAATAAGCTTTGCCCAGTAATTGTTTATGATCGGTCTGTTGGTGTGTAGCAATTTTAAGGGGGGACAACCACAGCAGGGTTTGAGCCTGTCACTACCAACTGTGCCAATTAGGGCCAGATCTCTTGGTAGTTTACTTCCATACAAGGCGGCGTCGTTATCTAAGTGAAGACATGGTTTGTAACTGCTGTTGTAACGATTGGCAGTGGGATCAGACGTGGACTGTTGAGCAATGCATAGTTCCAGGAGGGAGAGGATATGGCGAGAGGAAGGCTCCCCGATGTGGGACTGACCATCTGGGGTTGGTCAACACCGACTTCCCTCAAGTAACTTCCCTCAAGTAACTTGACTGGGCTTTATGAAAACTGGAAACCATATATCCTGAGGCTGCAGTTAATGTCGCTGAGGATTTTAACAAAGCAAATTTGAGAAAACCACTGCCGAAGTTCTCTCGACTAGCACTCACGCTGGAAAAACACGACCATTGTTACGTTAACTTCCACGATGCATACAAGGCCTCCACCCTCCTTTTGACAAATCTGACCACGGCTCCATTTTGCTCCTCCCTTCCTATAGGCAGAAGCACGGGTACTTCCTGTTTGAGTTGAGGTCTATTCAACGCTGGTCTGACCAATCGGAAACCATACTTTGAGATTGTTTTGATCACGCGGACTGGGATATGTTCCGGGTAGCCTCTGAGAATAACATGGACGAATATGCTGATTCAGTGACTGCGTTTATCAGGAAGTGTATAGGAGATGTTGTACCCACTGTGACTAAAACCTACCCTAACCAGAAACGGTGGATAGACGGCAGCATGCGTAAAACTGAAAGCGTGAACCACTGCATTTAACCATGTCAAGGCGACTAGGAATATGGCCGAATACAAACAGTATTTATTATCCTCCAAGGCAATCAAACAGGTAAAATGTCAGTATAGAGACAAAGTGGAGTTGCAATTCAAGCGGCTCAGACAAGGTACTACATGCGTAAGAGGTTTTCTGTTTTCAATATCTCGCATGGAATAACCTTGATTTCTTAGAACAAGAATAGACTGACGAGTTTCAGAAGAAAGTTGTTTCTGGCCATTTTGAGCCTGTAATCGAACCCAGATACTCAGCTAGTCTAAAGAAGGCCAGTTGTATTGCTTCTTTTAATCAGCACAACAGTTCAGCTGTGATTAACATAATTGCAAAAGTGTTTTCTAATGATAAATGAGCCTTTTTAAAAATGATAGACTTGTCTTAGCTAACAACCTGTTGGAACACAGGAGTGATGGTTGCTGATAATGGGCCTCTGTACACCTATGTAGATATTCCATTTCCAGCTACAATAGTCATTTACAACATTAACAATGTCTACACTTTATTTCTGATCAAATCAAATGTATTTATATAGCCCTTCGTACATCAGCTGATATCTCAAAGTGCTGTACAGAAACCCAGCCTAAAACCCCAAACAGCAAGCAATGCAGGTGTAGAAGCATGGTGGCTAGGAAAAACTGGCCAATACCTAGGAAGAAACCTAGAGAGGAACCAGGCTATATGGGGTGGCCAGTCCTCTTCTGGCTGTGCCGGGTGGAGATTATAACAGAACATGGCCAAGATGTTCAAATGTTCATAAATGACCAGCATGGTCGAATAATAAGGCAGAACAGTTGAAACTGGAGCAGCAGCGTGGACTGGGGACAGCAAGGAGTCATCATGTCAGGTAGTCCTGGGGCATGGTCCTAGGGCTCAGGTCCTCCGAGAGAGAGAGAAAGAAAGAGAAGGAGAGAATTAGAGAACGCACACTTAGATTCACACAGGACACCGAATAGGACAGGAGAAGTACTCCAGATATAACAAACTGACCCCAGCCCCCCGACACAAACTACTGCAGCATAAATACTGGAGGCTGAGACAGGAGGGGTCAGGAGACACTGTGGCCCCATCCGAGGACACCCCCGGACAGGGCCAAACAGGAAGGATATAACCACACCCACTTTGCCAAAGCACAGCCCCCACACCACTAGAGGGATATCTTCAACCACCAACTTACCATCCTGAGACAAGGCTGAGTATAGCCCACAAAGATCTCCGCCACGGCACAACCCAAGGGGGGGGCGCCAACCCAGACAGGATGAACACAACAGTGAATCAACCCACTCAGGTGACGCACCCCCTCCTGGGACGGCATGAGAGAGCCCCAGCAAGCCAGTGACTCAGCCCCTGTAATAGGGTTAGAGGCAGAGAATCCCAGTGGAAAGAGGGGAACCGGCCAGGCAGAGACAGCAAGGGCGGTTCGTTGCTCCAGAGCCTTTCCGTTCACCTTCCCACTCCTGGGCCAGACTACACTCAATCATATGACCCACTGAAGAGATGAGTCTTCAGTAAAGACTTAAAGGTTGAGACCGAGTTTGCGTCTCTGACATGGGTAGGCAGACCGTTCCATAAACATGGAGCTCTATAGGAGAAAGCCCTGCCTCCAGCTGTTTGCTTAGAAATTCTAGGGACAATTAGGAGGCCTGCGTCTTGTGACCGTAGCGTACGTGTAGGTATGTACGGCAGGACCAAATCAGAGATAGGTAGGAGCAAGCCCATGTAATGCTTTGTAGGTTAGCAGTAAAACCTTGAAATCAGCCCTTGCTTTGACAGGAAGCCAGTGTAGAGAGGCTAGCACTGGAGTAATATGATCAAATTTTTTGGTTCTAGTCAGGATTCTAGCAGCCGTATTTAGCACTAACTGAAGTTTATTTAGTGCTTTATCCGGGTAGCCGGAAAATAGAGCATTGCAGTAGTCTAACCTAGAAGTAACAAAAGCATGGATTAATTTTTCTGCATAATTTTTGGACAAAGTTTCTGATTTTTGCAATGTTACGTAGATGGAAAAAAGCTGTCCTTGAAATGGTCTTGATATGTTCTTCAAAAGAGAGATCAGGGTCCAGAGTAACGCCGAGGTCCTTCAGTTTTATTTGAGACGACTGTACAACCATTAAGATTAATTGTCAGATTCAACAGAAGATCTCTTTTGTTTCTTGGGACCTAGAACAAGCATCTCTGTTTTGTCCGAGTTTAATAGTAGAAAGTTTGCAGCCATCCACTTCCTTATGTCTGAAACACATGCTTCTAGCGAGGGCAATTTTGGGGCTTCACCATGTTTCATTGAAATGTACAGCTGTGTGTCATCCGCATAGCAGTGAAAGTTTACATTATGTTTTCGAATAACATCCCCAAGAGGTAAAATATATAGTGAAAACAATAGTGGTCCTAAAACGGAACCTTGAGGAACACCGAAATTTACAGTTGATTTGTCAGAGGACAAACCATTCGAAGAGACAAACTGATATCTTTCCGACAGATAAGATCTAAACCAGGCCAGAACATGTCCGTGTAGACCAATTTGGGTTTCCAATCTCTCCAAAAGAATGTGGTGATCGATGGTATCAAAAGCAGCACTAAGGTCTAGGAGCACGAGGACAGATGCAGAGCCTCGATCCGATGCCATTAAAATGTCATTTACCACCTTCACAAGTGCCGTCTCAGTGCTATGATGGGGTCTAAAACCAGACTGAAGCATTTCATATACATTGTTTGTCTTCAGGAAGGCAGTGAGTTGCTGCGCAACAGCCTTCTCAAAAAATGTTGAGAGGAATGGAAGATTCGATATAGGCCGATAGTTTTTTATATTTTCTGGGTCAAGGTTTGGCTTTTTCAAGAGAGGCTTTATTACTGCCAATTTTAGTGAGTTTGGTACACATCCAGTGGATAGAGAGCCGTTTATTATGTTCAACATAGGAGGGCCAAGCACAGGAAGCAGCTCTTTCAGTAGTTTAGTTGGAATAGGGTCCAGTATGCAGCTTGAAGGTTTAGAGGCTATGATTATTTTCATCATTGTGTCAAGAGATATAGTACTAAAACACTTGAGCGTCTCTCTTGATCCTAGGTCCTGGCAGAGTTGTGCAGACTCAGGACAACTGAGGTTTGGAGGAATACGCAGGTTTAAAGAGTCCGTAATTTGCTTTCTAATAATCATAATCTTTTCCTCAAAGAAGTTAATGAATTTATCACTGCTAAAGTGAAAGTCATCCTCTCTTGGGGAATGCTGCTTTTTAGTTAGCTTTGCGACAGTATTAAAAAGGAATTTCGGATTGTTCTTATTTTCCTCAATTAAGTTAGAAAAATAGGATGATCGAGCAGCAGTAAGGGCTCTACGGTACTGCACGGTACCATCCTTCCAAGCTAGTCGGAAGACTTCCAGTTTGGTGTGGCGCCATTTCCGTTCCAATTTTCTGGAAGCTTGCTTCAGAGCTCGGGTATTTTCTGTGTACCAGGGAGCTAGTTTCTTATGAGACATTTTTTTTGTTTTTAGGGGTGCAACTGCATCTAGGGTATTGCGCAAGGTTAAATTGAGATCCTCAGTTAGGTGGTTAACTGATTTTTGTCCTCTGGCGTCCTTGGGTAGGCAGAGGGAGTCTGGAAGGGCATCAAGGAATCTTTGTGTTGTCTGTGAATTTATAGCACGACTTTTGATGTTCCTTGGTTGGGGTCTAAGCAGATTATTTGTTGCAATTGCAAACGTAATAAAATGGTGGTCCGATAGTCCAGGATTATGAGGAAAAACATTAAGATCCACCACATTTATTCCATGGGACAAAACTAGGTCCAGCGTATGACAGTGAGTGGGTCCAGAGACATGTTGGACAAAACCCACTGAGGCTCCGAAAGCCTTTTGGAGTGGGTCTGGACTTTTCCATGTGAATATTAAAGTCACCAAAGATTAGAATATTATCTGCTATGACTACAAGGTCCGATAGGAATTCAGGGAACTCAGTGAGAAACGCTGTATATGGCCCAGGAGGCCTGTAAACAGTAGCTATAAAAAGTGATTGAGTAGGCTGCATAGATTTAGATGTTATAACTGTATTATGGCTTGGGGGTAGAAGGTGGGTGGGTGGGGTGGTTGTATGTTAGTCAGGGTGTGTCACGATCTAAACTCAGGTTAAGATAATGACAGATCAATAACCTCCCTTCAGTCAGTTTTCAGTCATCTATTGATTTCTGTTAATGTTCACATATGTAGCATTGCATATGAATGTAACCTATAGATATACTGACGTCTTAGTTAGTGGACTCAGTTGATAATGTTGGTTTAGCAGTCTGTTTTATGGCTATAAGCAGTAAAATTTGAATGTGACAATGGTGGAGAGATTGCTCTTATTGACCAAAGTCTCATGTTATCCAGTCATATTAGGGCTGGGACTTGCCAGAGTCGATATGATATCACGATACGTAGTTGCTGAGATATGTAGTGCGACTCTATGTATTTGCCATTTTTTTGAAGATTCAAACGTGTTGCTCACTATGCCTGCTGCAGAGGGACAAAGGGAATGCTGAAAACCAGTTTTGATCAGTCAGGGAAGTAAGTGATGACACGTTGCCTCACTATTTAACCCTGTGACCCAAGCATAGATTCAAATGAAGGGGGGGAAAAAAACCTATTACTCGCCAGAAATGCTTGTAAAAAGCCTCGTAAAAATAACTTTGTCTTTTACAAATTTCAAAATCTATCTGCTGGAAGTGTTGCAAAAAATGCAACATTGGGCTTCAATGGTAAAAAAAAACATTTTAACTGTGAAATTGATATTAAAATCACATGAAAATGGATCAAAAGTGTATACATGTGATATAAAATAGTGTCTCATGGTGTATACATTAAATATTACTTCTATTCGAATCTGAAATAGCCAAATTGATCAATTTGACCAATTCAAATGTTAAACTTTTTTTTGATAACCCAAAATAGTTTATCCTTAGTATTTAATTCTTTCTATGTAGAGAACATCTAACACATTTTTTAGTAAGAAGAGAACTGTACTACTTACCATAAAATGAATGGTCTCATAAACCACTATTTAAAAAAATAATAATATATATGACATTTAATGTGACAAGTTACGTAAGTAATTGGTTGTCCATATTTGGAAGGGAAACAATCCAACGTGTCTATCAATATATGATCTTGACCCAATGTCTGTTTGGCAACCCTTTAAGCCTTTAGTGTTTTTACGAAACTAACTCTGGCTCGGGAATGTTTTGTTTCTGGAGTTTTTCACTTATTTTTGTTTAACATAAAGAAGGAACACATTTTTCTAGTCATGTACTGGTGTGAGCTTGTGTAGGTGACCAGTGTGGTGCCAGATGCGTGGACAGTTTTCCAATGTTTCAGAGGCTGCAGATGCCACAATCATACTGACACAACGCATACTACCAAGAGATATGTGGGCCTAATGAGCTGCACTTTGTAGTGTTAGACCTTTTTTAGTTTAGGACCTGTACAGGATGCAAATCAGATTTTTTTTGTTTGTTTTGCAAAGTTGGTCTCACGGTTTAAAAAGAAGCTGCAGAACAAGCTATATGATGACAAATACTGGAATATTGGTTCAGGTACAACTAACTTACGCTAGCTAACGCTACCTACAGTAAACACGATTGAGTCATATCAATATCATCTAAAATATTACTAACTTTTTGCGATTTTTGTTAGCCTAAGTCATATGGTGTGACATGATATCGGCAGGTGTTGGTGTTTCAGATGGGGTATTAAGCGACTCATGACATAAGTTGTGAAAGTAGGCAGAGGTAGGCGTCTGACGACGCCGCCTTCACAAACTGCAGGCCTTTTTGCTCAAATCAGGTTTGGAATACTGACTGAACAGCAAGTGACCAAATCGGAGCTGTTTGTGGGTTCAGACAGCAGTCATTTGCTGATGTGGCAGTTCTAGATGGGTGAGTACGCAGTGGTGTTGGCGCTCGTGCTTCCTGTCACTCAGAAGTTATGTAGCAAGCGAAAGCTATTTTTGGTTTTAAAAAATATATATATATATTTTTAGGATCCCAATTAGCTGTTGCAAATGCAGTAGCTACTCTTCCTGGGGTCCACATGAAACATAATACAGAACATGCTTACAATATTTTAGATTAAGGCTGGAATGTAAAGTGGAACAAGTCAAGGTCTGAGTACTTTCTGAAGGCACTGTATAGTTGAGTTCAGGACTTATCTTGATCACCGTTGGTGTTTTTATGTTTTTCATTTGTCATTTTTAAAATGAATATGCCAGTGAACTGAACAGTTGATTTGTGAGGTTGGACTGATGCTCAGTCTCCGAGCTCATAGTGGTGGTGTCCGTATGTGTATGCCACTTGTGTTAAATTAACTCGCCGTGTGTTTTTAATCCCGTGTTTTGACAAAATGCAGACTTTAAACTATGCCAGTCAAGTTATGAGGGGATTCACTCGTTTGTGGCACAAAACTGTTTGGGAACAAGGGAGTGGAATGAAATGATCCTGGTAAAAGAGAAGGCGAGACTAGATGTGTGGTTCTTGCTCTCTCCCTAAGCTTAACGACTGTATCCAAATAAGAGGGCAGAGAGCCTTTGTCCAAACACACTATTTTTCCATTGAGGACGCGCAGTGCTTTCTCATTAATGTGCATTTCCTCTCCTTCAACGGAGCATTTGTTTACTTGCTTACTGTAGCAAGTATTTTTGCAGTGACACTCTCCTCTGTCCTTATCCTTTTTTTCTTTCTATCCTTTCCCACTTTTCGCGGATTGTTTGTGCTATTCAGAGGGTGAATGGGCAAGACAAAAGATTGCAGTACTTTTGAACAAGGTGTGGTTCTAGTTGCCAGGTGCACCGGTTTGAATGTGTCAAGAACCGCAGCGCAGTTTGTCCCCGCGTGTATCCAGAATGGTCCACCACCCAAAGGACATCCAACAACTGGACACAACTGTGGGAAGCATTGGAGTCAACTTGGGCCGGCGTCCCTGTGGAACGCTTTTGACACCTTGGAGTCCATGCCCTGATGATTCTGAGGCTGTTCGGAGTGCAAAAAAGGGGTGCAACTCAATATTAGGAAGTTGTTCTTAATGTTTTGGACACTAAGTGTATCTATTTCTCTCTCTGCAGGAGACTGGTGTGCCTCTGAATGTATCTATCCGTCTGCAGCTCAACCTGTACATGAAGGAGGTGTCGGGTATCACGTAAGGACCCCCCCCCCCCCCCCCCAACCCAGCACTCCTCACATGATGACAACTCCTTATCCCTGACCTTTAACCCCAAAGGCAAAAAAGCTGAAGGATCCCGTTCAATCTGGGAGTTTCAGTTCTTTATTTGGATGTGTCTTTGTGCATCTCTGTGAGTGAATCTTTTGTCTGTTGCAGGGAAACAGGGAAGATCTCAGAGGTTGTGATGCCCATGATCTGGTTTGAGGAGGTGAGTGGTGATGAGACTATTACTGGGTTCGTTTACCCCCTAACCTGCTCTCTACCTCTACCCCCCCCCCCCCCCCCCCCCCAACACTCTCCTAACCTAACCAACACACTCTCTATCTCTCACCCATACCCCTAGATCAGTGTTTCTTAATCCTCGTCCTGGGGACCCAAAGGGGTACACCTTTTGTTTTTGTAATATCACTGCCAACCTGATACCAGTAATCAACTCACCAAAGACTAGGATTAAGCATCCCCGCCCTAACGTGTGTCTAGCCCTTTATAACACCCTCATAACTCTGTCCGCTCATCAGATTTGCGTTCCACGTGTTTCTCTCTCTCGTAGAATGGCTATATGGACGGTGCCATCGTGAAAACGTTCCACACCAACCTGGTGCTATTGCCAATGGTGATGGTGTACATGCAGTACTGTTTCCTAGTCCTGGGCCTGGCCACTGTTCTGGGAGCTGTACTCCTACACTACAGTGGGAAGGTAAGGCCTCTACAGGCCTCTATGGTCTCTGCTCGCTGACTGTGTGGATGGGAACGTTTTGCGTGTTGGATGGGAGAGCGAGAGTGTTTGTGTGTTCACAAACAGAATGTGCGGCAAGTAGTTGTGAGAGGGGAGAGACATGAGTCATTCTTTAGTTTGCATGGGTACTAGGTACTGTGACTCTTGCAGTCTTGAGCAGCCCTTTGTTACCCACCAGAGAACAGGCTCTTCCCACAGCCTCGGCTAACAAACCAACACACTGGCGCCCCCCTTTCTAACCATCAGAAAGGGTGCTGTGAGGTTTCCATCTCCCTCTGAGTGGCTGTAGATTGTGATTTATACAGTACAGTGGTGCCACTTCGGGACACACACACACACACACACAGTGCCACCTCCACTCCCTCACTCTCGTTAGACTAATCATGGGAGAGATTTCCTTAACAGACACTCATCCAAAGGCAGATGTTGTATTTTACATGGCTGACTCTATACGTTAGCCAGTTAATTTGCTCAATGCATGAACGGAACTCTCAAGCCAATGCTAACTAGAGTTGTTGCGACGACTTGAAGTCTATGGGTATATGCTAGATTAGCTCAATGATGACGTCTATGGGTGTATGTACTAGCAGATACCCTCAGACACTCAGTCCTTGTGCTAACGCCAGTTAGCATTGGCTCACGAAAGTACCTTCTCAAACTTCATACTGGACACGGACACAGAAATGGTCTCCACAAGTTCATCTGACTCTGGGGAAGTAGACTAAGGGCCTCATTGCCAAGATTCTTAAAAGGATACTTCAGGATTAAGTATGGGGTTATTTGGTGTATCAAGTCAGTTCTATGCCCATTTCAAGGTTATTTTAGTTTTGGAACACAATGTTCCCCAGAGACCATAAAGACTACCCAGACGTACAGTGTATGGTTATGGCATGTACACAGGCATTTCAGGTCACGTGGTTATGACTAGTGTGGTGTGAACGGGTTTCTTTCTTGCAGGTGTTGTTGAAAAAAGATCCGTCTACAGTGATAGAGAACCACGGGGTTGGTTTACACATTAAACTGTTCCAATCACTCCAGAAAATATGCCTCTGTCAATCAGGAGAATGTGATGGCAATATGAATATAAAATTATATACCCTGACAGCTTCTGATCGGCTTTGATTTGATTATAAGGACCCATCCGTAGGGAGGGGAAGGCCAACTTTGGGCCTTGGGGGCTGCTCCCCCATGTGCAGGCTTTTTCTCCAGCCAAGCACTTGCACACTAGTGTTCATGGTCTTCGATCTTTATTAAAGTTATGTTGATGGAGATTGAAGACGGTGAGTACTGTTGTGTTAGCTGAGCCAGGTGTGTGTGTGGAAGCTGGGTTGTCGCAAAATGGCTGCACACGCTGGCCTTCCCCGACCGGAGTTTTCCTGATCCGGGGGGGGGGGGAGAGAATGTGTATAAACGTGTCAGTTTCAGCCTGATTGTATTTACTGTACGAAGTTGATTTGATCAGAGGAATATGGAATTTGATCATCCCTTCTCAACTGGGTCAGGTGTCAATCAATCCAAATGGTACAATTGATTTGTCAAGACTGTCTGAGGTGCGTCATTAACCAATCGCATGAGCCCTGCATGCCACACCTTTTAAATATGTTGTCTTTCTCAGTTTTGAATCTACACACACAAACTGCAAAAATTAAAACACACACTGCATGAACACACACATTCAGCCCGTGATTAAATGACCCAATGGCTGAGTGACTAAATACTGCACTTCCTGTCTGTCAGTCAAATCAACCACCTGACAGCCAATCAGGTTGGTCAATGATTTCCTGTAGCTGCTTCTGACTGGCTCATTAGTAAAGGTCTGGCTATCTTTTAGGCAACGGTTAAAGACCCAGTAAACGGCACCGATGGACACATTTATCATGAATGGCACAGGTAGGTTTCAGGCCGACATGCACACTCACCCTTTTCCTGTACATTGTGTGTGTGCACTTTTTTTTTTTTCTACAGGTCACACGAACATAAACTGAGGGCTCACACGAGGCATCACGCTCACCCATATTTAATGTACAAACATCACTATCATTTAAAATCAACTCTTCTTATCCGCTGTTGTGCCATGTTTCATACGACCCAGTGGTCTGCCCATGTTTGTTTAAGTGTCCAGTCAATCTGAACATGGTTTGAGCCAGAACTCCCGACAGGCTATAGTTAACTTTCTCTTGCAGCAGACCCTCTGGTTGAAGACTGCTGTTAAACAATTAGGATCAATGTTTTGGGAGTTTAAATGATGTTACCCGAATGTGGATTACAGGCGACGTTCTGTAGTCAAACGGGTGTATTCATTACGGAAACAGTTTGCTTCCATTTTGTTTGAGGTAAACAACTCGACAAGAGTGTCTATTGAACATATTCGGGTAGGTTCCTCCATTTTTTGTTCCGGTTGTTTCAGTTTAAGACTGTTTACAACAGAATCAGTGGAATGAATACACCCAATGTAAATCAAACTGAAAAGTATCTGAAAATGTCTGTTTTGGTACGAGGCATTGGTTATGGGCCTTTTGTAGTGAAAAGGTGTTGGTGTGTAAGTTTGATAGATCATTAAGAAGTTTACTCTATGCCCACCACAGGAGGCTGGTGAGTGGAGGACAGCTCATAATAATAAAAACTGAGATGAAGTGAATTGTATCAAATGCAAGGAAACCATGTCTATCATTCCAGCTATTTACTATGAGCCTGTTCTTCCAAATTTAAGGTGCCACCAGCCTCCTGTGATGCACAAATTAACTCAATGAAATGACGGTGTCCGCTGCCTAGTTCGGCTCCAAAACAGACTTGATCCTCACTACGTTGACGGTGTTGTGCTTCTAACATCCGTTCTCTTATACCCTCGCCTCTGACTTCTCCCATCCCGTTTCTTTCTCCTGACAGATCATAAAATGTGAGAGGACTGTCATACCGGACGCCAGCGTGAGCACTTCATCCAGCGAGCAAACCCCTCTAATACAGGACCATGTGGACTAACACGCATGTAGGGGGCGAGCTGCCTAGCCCAGTTCTGCATGTGTTTTATTGAGACTGATGATCACTGGAACTCCAAAAACCACTGATTCTCTCCTGCTATCTATATCTCTCTCTCTCTCTCTCTCTCTCTCTCTCTCTCTCTCTCTCTCTCAGCTATAAACTTTCTCACCTGGTACAATTTTCACCTGGTCCTGCATCTGCTCCGGGAGACTTCATTCTGTTCAGTACTCACCGGTCAACAGGGAAGGGCAGGACCACCCCGGTTGGTTCTGCTCTCTGGTGGTGTCCCATCCAATCCTCCAATGAGGATCCACTATTGGACTACATCACCGCATCCTCAGTCACTGTTATGTGAATCCTTCCTTTGTCTGTTGGTCCTTCCAGTTCCTCCGATGTTTTAACAACTTACTATCATGTGTTTTTACTATTCCTGAAATGCCATAGGAAACCACACCACTAGATCTGTATTGTCCTGCTTTCCTCTCCTCTGGTGTGTGTGTAGAAGTTGCCTGTATGCACAGACCTAGGATCAGATAATCCTACCCTTTGCCTTTTAGGGGAAGAAATGGAAAAGTGACCCAAAATCGGCACCTAAAAGCAATGTCATTCTACAATATCTCACCAGAACAACGAATCAAAAAGTGAACTTGTTTCTGGGGTAAAGTCCAGTCAATTCAGGAAGTAGACTGAAATTCCAACTATCTTCCATGCTTTTCAATTAGGGGAAACTGGAATTTGGTTTACTTTCTGACTTGACTGGCATTTAAATGGGATTTACCCCCAACTCAGGGACAAAGGCTTACCCACTCAAGCTGCTCCAAAAACGCATGACTTGTCGGTGTTCCACATGGGATATTATTTGTCTTTTTACCTAAGCACAGTACTTGACTTGGGCAGGAGCTCACTGGAACTGAGTACCGGCAACTCAATGTTCTTCTGCTTGAATTCCTGCACCTCCTATTGAGTATTAACTCAAGTATTAAGGAGTTCTCTACCAGCACCCAAAATGAGTACCGGAAAGTCGAACACATTCCTAAACATGTCTACACCATCAGCTAGAATTCATAGCAAACCGAAGGAAGGGTGTGTGAAAACAAAAGGGATATATATTTACAATGCATTCTATTTGGCAATGTCCTTGAGTGTCCTGAAAGGCATCTTACATAAAATCTGGTGCTGTACATAAAATCTATTTCATTTAGGCCTATGTAATGAATTTGAATGAATTATTTACCGGGGAAACCCAAAAAAGAAACTGTCAGCTTACCCATTTCAAAATAATGGGAGGGTTCTTGTACGTGTCACTTCACACTGATACCATGTGCAGCAAACCGTAGCAATAGCTGTGTAGGCTAGACTGTGTAGGATACTCACCGTGAGCCAGCGGGAGCTCACTAGCCAACAACGCTCACTGTTTACATTTTTTTTTTTTTTTAAGATCCCATTTCTAGAAGAGGATGTTGGAGCATATGCCATGTTATTTGATCTTAGTGATTTCACCATGAAGGGCCTCCTGTCCCCCTCCTATATTACTCACGGATCTCATTTAAGGGCCTTTTAAGACATTGTCAGTCAATTCAATCAGCGCTTACAATTCTGTTTTCATTCAACACTTTTTTATTTGTGAAATGATGAAACGCTCTTCTCTACTTCGACTCATGGACATCAGTCCAGTGAAAAAGTTATTTAAATGTATGCTCCGATGTGCCTCGCAAATAATAGGCTATTGTCTTACCCGTGTTAATAGCCTAGCGTGAGACTAATTTTGAAATAGAAGGGATTCTATGTTATAAGGGTAGGCCTACGTGGATAAAACTGGATCTGTTATTTATATATGAAAATAGGCATATGCATGAAACAGTCAAACCTGTATTTCCAGTCAATGATTTTTAGGAATTGAATTGGAAACAGAACTGTGCCCTGTTTCTCTGCCCATGCATTATAGTTAGGCCCTATAGGCTATCGATCATTTAATTGTTCATCAGATACTTCATATACAATTAATTATATTCTCACCCATTACGTTATTGTCAATTTAATCCAGTCTTTATGCTAACTATATGTAAAATTACTTTTGATATGGTTTATGTGTTGGGCCATCGGCTGCACAGACCTGATGGGCAGGGGAGGGAGTGACATCCTCTTAATATCAACCAGAATTGAGGTTATAAGCATTGCGATTCTAACAACGATCATGTGTTGGACTTATTTAGGACAGGGGTGACTGCTTTAAAAAATAAAAATGGCAGAGTAATTGGATAAAGTGGATTTCCAGTCAATGACTTTTGGCTCTCCTAGTGTTGAAGGGTTACATTTGTGGCTGCCTAGTCTACTAGTCTCCTGGTTGCTGATCCAGAGAAGTTGCCAAGCCTGTTGTGATTATTACTGCTATATCAGGGTGTTTTATGTTCTAGTCTCACTCTATTAATTATAGCTCTATGGTTTATGTGTAGGTCCGAGTTTTTTTTTTTTTTTGGACCACCTACATTTTTGCGGGCCCTGCCATGAATGGATTTCTGCCTATGCCACTGCCTCGACCCCATTTTTTTTTTTTTCATTTTTTGTTGTTGTAATTGTTAGGAATAACGCTTCATTCAGAGTAAATTAGTTGACCTAGAAATGTCCCTCTACTGAGGCACTAATAATGACTGATGTTTTACTACACCGATGTGCCTTTTCAATTGGAAACTTCTCCTTTGCCCAAAAGGACTCCTAAACCCTTGCCACTCCATGTAGATTTGAGAGGATTGGATCTGGTAGCTCCACCTTACCCTCTCTGGATTTTCTCCATACAGCAAATGCTCATGGGCGTCCAAGGCTAGGGGTCAATTTGGAATTGGGACGTTTATGGTGTGTATTGTGGCCAAAGACCAGGGGTGCTCAAACTTTTGGGTGGTGGGCCACGGGCTGAACGTATAAGTATTTATTAAAATTTCAATAAAAGATCGCTTTTTAGTAAGCAAACATAAAATCGCACTTCAAAACATTGTAGCCGTAACTTGAAACCCAACTACATTCTGATTACCACCTCACAGGCAAGACAATTTAGTGTCCCCTCCCCCCAGGGGCCATTGTACAAATGTTGTCGGCCCTGCCATAGACCATACTGTACACAGTAATAATTCTGTGATTGACTGTAAAGAGCGTAGTACCTAAAAATGCTTGTGTCCAAACTATGGCTGTGTCTCAAATGGCACCCTATTCCCTATATAATACACTACCTTTGGCCAGAGTGCACTATTAGGGTGCCATTTGGGACGTACGTATTGGGGAATAGGGTGTCTCTTGGGACACATATATTGGGGAATAGGGTGTCTCTTGGGACACATATATTGGGGAATAGGGTGTCTTTTGGGAGGCACACAAGGGTCTGTATGTGTTTCATTGTGCTTTTTGACCATGCAGGATCTTTGAATGAGATGGCTGTTGTGAGATTTGTGAATTTGCACCATCGTACTCCTTTAAGTGTCGAGGATAATTTTGTAAATAAATGTGCCATGAATTGGCGTACATTACTTCCACTGCTGGGTTGGTCTCCTGTGGTATTTTACATCGGGGGTGTGTGCTTGTGTGATGACGTAAACATACTTTTATATTGCTAAAACACAGACCTGTTCATACTTAAAGTGCAATATAACCCATGATGCTTCCGATGTGTGTGCTCTGTACGCATGTTTTAAATGCGTCATTGTAGAACTGTGTATGCATGATTGTGTGCTTTATTTGTAATGCATACAAAGACATTGCATTACACACACACACAGTGTTAATGTTAGTGTGTGTGTGTCTTCTGGTGGTGTGGGAAGTGTTTGACATTCATGGGAATGACTCCAGTGGTCAACAGAATGAAGGTGATGACAATCACAACGGCTACTATGCCAACAATCAGGAACGAGCCACCATTTCACTTTCTCTCTTTTTTTCCCTCCAGCTTTGACTAAACACACCAGAGAAAGAGAAGGGTAAAACATGCACTGTAGTCTATGGCATGTGGTGAACTGCCAAGATCCCACTGTTTGGATAGTTTGAGCATCTATTAGGGACTATCAACGACAACTTGATATGCAACAACTTTGGAAAGAGAGAGAGAGGAGGAAG
Source organism: Oncorhynchus kisutch (assembly GCF_002021735.2). Classification (NCBI taxonomy): domain Eukaryota; kingdom Metazoa; phylum Chordata; class Actinopteri; order Salmoniformes; family Salmonidae; genus Oncorhynchus; species Oncorhynchus kisutch. Next base: position 9,935,662 of record NC_034202.2, on the reverse strand, counting down.
GAGCATAGAGTAAGAGAGTTGGTTTGGGATATTTAGACATCTTCCTGATTCTTCAGTCCTCTTCTATAGTCCCAGGGCCACCCATAGAAATAGAAAGGATGTCTCCATTCAAGATGATAATGGCATACTACCATGACAATCCAGCATCAGTTGATAGAATGAAACACCATGGGAATTATTGCATCACCAGGCAGCCATTGCGACTTTACCAGTCACATTGCCAGGGTTAGAGCTTCCAAGCCACACCTGTAAAATCAAGCATGCAACCATGCAATCTCCATAGACAAACATTGGCAGTAGGACGGCCTTACTGAAGAGCTTAATGACTTTCAACGTGGCACCGGCATAGGATGCCACCTTTCCAGTCAGTTTGTAAAATTTCTGCCCTGGTAGAGTTGCACCGGTCAACTGTAAGTGCTGTTATTGTGAAGTAGAAACATCTAGGAGCAAAAAGGCTCAGCTGCGAAGTGGTAGGCCACACAAGCTCACAGAACTGCACTGCCAAAAAAAATGGCTGTCCTCGGTTGCTACACTCACTGCCGAGTTCCAAACTGCCTCTGGAAGCAACGTCAGCACAATAATTGTTCGTAGGGAGCTTCATGAAATGGCTTTCCATGGCCGAGCAGCCACAGACAAGCCTAAGATCACCATGCGCAAGGCCAAGCATCGGCTAGAATGGTGTAAAGCTCACTGCCATTGGACTCTAGAGCAGTGGAAAAGCATTCTCTGTGTGTGATGAATCACGCTTCACCATCTGGCAATCCGACGGATAAATCTGGGTTTGGCGGATACCAGGAGAATGACAACTGTAAAGTTTGGTGGAGGAGGAATAATGGTCTGGGGCTGTTTTTTATGGTTCGGGCTCGTTAATTCCAGTGAAGGGTAATCTGTGCTTTCAACTATGTGGCAACAGTTTGGGCTAGGACCTTTCCTGTTTCAGCATGACAATGCCCCCTTGCTCAAAGCGAGGTCCATACAGAAATGGTTTGTCGAGATCAGTGTGGATACATTTGACTAGCCTGCACAGAGCCCTGACCTCAACCCCATCGAACAACTTTGGGATGAATTGGAATGCCAACTGTGAGCCAGGCCTAATCGCCCAATATCAGTGCCTGACGTCACTAATGTTCCAACAACTAGTGGAAAGCCTTCCCTAAAGCCTCCACTCCGCAGACCTACTCCATATTAAAGCCCATGATTTTGAAATAAGAATTTTGACAATCAGGTGTGCACATACTTATGGTCATGTGTAAATTGTGGGTTTGAGTTTAGTTTACTAGAGTCACAGCAGCTACTCTTCCTGGGGTCCACATAAAACGAACAAATACATGACAAAGTACAGAACAGTTATAGACAAGTACATGAAATACAATTACCATAATAATAATCAAAAACATGTTTTAAAAATAAGAAAAAAAGAGTTAAATATTGGAAAGACACAACAAAAATACCACTGTACTTACACACTAGTCACACGAGTAACTATTCATGTTCGTCCTTGCATAAATTCAAGCAGCACGTTACCAGTCCTTCACTGATCCAGATTAACCCTGAAGGTAATGTGTTTTAACCATGGAGTGGTTTTCTCATTTAACATAAGACATTTTGCCAGATATATTTAGCCTACAAGGGCCACCATTTGTGTTTGCCTGCTATCCAAACTAAAGACAGCAATTTGCTAGCTAACAACAGCTCTCAAAACATTCAAGGTCCAGAAAGCTACATAATCCGCTCTTCTGGCATCTGAGAAAAAAAAATGCTTTTAGCACCTTTCAACAGCTTCTTGCGCTATGATTTAGAAATGTTACCTTTTGATTTATAACATTTAATTCATCTGCAACTTGTAAAATTTTTAACCCACACAGTGTTCATATTCATTAAAGTATCTACGTAATGATGTTGAAACTTTGCAATACCTTTTCTGAAGCATTTATTGGTGGGTGGCCCATGGCCTACTACAGTCTATCTACTCACCCCCTAATCACTCACCAAACTCTCCTATTCTCTTCCTTCTCAAACAGGATTTTCTACATATTTCCACTGCACCTTCTAACCACTCTACGAGTCAGCTGTTGTTTTGAATAAGTGCTTGCATTTGCATGTGTTTGTGTGTGTCAGAGAGAGCATAGTCTGCTGCAGTTTTAGTCTGGTCAACTAGGTGGCACCAGAGTGAAACAGATGCTTGCTGTTGAGGGACAGAACCAGTCCTCATTCCCCTCTGCCTCCTCTCAGATGGATGTGCGCCAGAGGGCAGAGATGGCCTTTAAAAAAAGAGGGGGGGGGGGGGGGTAAAGAGAAGGAGGGAGAGAGTGAGAGAGACACCTGGAGGAGTGTATGTCGGTGAACAAGAGATGAGCAAGTCTAAGAGGAGATGACATATGAGGTCAAAAGAAAGAGGGACAGAGGGAACAAGATTAACAGCGAGGGAAATGAAACAAGACAGCAGTCAGGTAAACAAGCGAGGGAGGAATCTATTAGAGCTGAGAGATCAGAAGAGAGAGAGGGAGGGAGAGAAACAGAGAGGGGACTTACAGAAGAAAAAGGGGCTGAATTAACTGTCTGGTGACCTTTAGAGAGGCTAGACCTTGTCTGGCTGTTGCCACGACAAATGCATGTCGTGCTTTGGCTCTGTGCGTCTGCGTGTGTGTCTGTTCGTTCGTCTGTCGGTGTACATGCAGGCGTTTCTTTGTATGCAGGTGTGTGTTATTTCAACTTGCCCTCGCTCTGAACCCTTTCTCCATCCCGTCATCCTCCTCTCCATCCTTCCCTCCTCTCCTCTGAGGTTTGAAGGTAGGCAGGGATGACAGTCCTATATGGGACATCAAACAGAGCATATAACCCAGGTCCTCCCCACAGGCTTTTAGAAGTCTGACCACTGGTTCAGAACAGAACAGACTCTCACACACACCTTGATGTGGGTGTCCAGGTGCCTCGGTGATGTAGTAACTGTCTGAAACAAAACAAGAAAATAAACTATTCAAATCTAATCAAATTGTATTGGTCACACACACACGTACTTGGCAGATGTTATTGCCGGTGTGAGGAAATGCTTGTTTCTTGCTCCGACAGTGCAGTAATATCTAACAAGTAACATCTAACAATTTCACAACATACACCCAATACACACAAATCTAAGTAAAGAATTAAGAATAGTATATGGGCGAGCAATGCCAGAGCGACATAGACTAAGATACAGTAGAATAGTATAGAATACAGTATATAACATTTTAAAAAAGAAACGTCCCTTTTTCAGGACCCTGTCTTTCAAAGATAGTTCGTAAAAATCCAAATAACTTCACAGATCTTCATTATAGGACTCTAAAGAGGCCTTTCTACTGACTCTGAAAAACACCAAAAGAAAGATGCCTAGGATCCATGCTCATCTGCGTGAATGTGCCTTAGGTATGCCGCAAGGAGGCATGAGGACTGCAGATGTGGCCAGGGAAATACATTGCAATGTCCGTACTGTGAGATGCCTAAGACAGTGCTACAGGGAGACAGGACGGACAGGTGATCGGATTGCACAGGATTGGTACATCCGAACATCACACCTGCAGGACAGGTACAGGATGGCAACAATAACTGCCCAACTTACACCAGGAACGCACAATCCCTCCATCAGTGCTCATACTGTCCGCAATAGGCTGAGAGAGGCTGGACTGAGGGCTTGTAGGCCTGTTGTAAGGCAGGTCCTCACCAGACTTCACCGGCAACAACGTTGCCTATTTTTTGCTGAGTTTACATATGAGATGAATAATGCAAGAGATGTAAACATTATTAAAGTGGCATTAATAAAGTTACTAGTGTTCCATTTATTAAAGTGGCCAGAGATTTCAAGTCTGTGTATATAGGCAGCAGCCTCTGTGCTAGTGATGGCTATTTAACAGTCTGATGGCCTTGAGATAGGAGCTGTTTTTCAGTCTCTCCTTCTCACCTTCTAGATGATAGCGGGGTGAACAGGCAGTGGCTCGGGTGGTTGTTGTCCTTCATGATCTTCTTTGGCCTTCCTATGACATCTGGTGCTGTAGGTGTCCTGGAGGGCAGGTAGTTTGCCCCCTGTGATGCGTTGAACAGACCGCACCACCCTCTGGTGAGCCCTGCAGTTGTGGGCGGTGCAGTTGCCATACCAGGCGGTCATACAGCAGACAGGATGCTCTCAATTGTGCATCTGTAAAACTTTGTGAGGGTTTTAGATGACAAGCCAAATTTCTTCAGCCTCCTGAGGTTGAAGAGACGCTGTTGTGCCTTCTTCACCACACTGTCTGTGTGATTGACAGAGTCGAAAGCCTTGGCAAGGTCGATGAAGACAGCTGCACAGTACTGTCTTTTATCGATGGCGGTTATGATATCGTTTAGTACCTTGAGCGTGGCTGAGGTGCACCCGTGACCGGCTCGGAAACCAGATTGCACAGCAGAGAAGGTACGGTGGGATTCGAGATGGTCAGTGACCTGTTTGTTGACTTGGCTTTCGAAGACCTTAGATAGGCAGGGCAGGATGGATATAGGTCTGTAACAGTTTGGGTCCAGGGTGTCTCCCCCTTTGAAGAGGGGGATGACTGCGGCAGCTTTCCAATCCTTGGGGATCTAAGACGATATGAAAGACAGGTTTAACATGCTGGTAATAGGGGTTGCAACAATGGCGGCGGATAGTTTCAGAAATAGAGGGTCCAGATTGTCAAGCCCAGCTGATTTGTACGGGTCCAGGTTTTGCAGCTCTTTCAGAACATCTGCTATCTGGATTTGGGTAAAGGAGAACCTGGAGAGGCTTGGGCGAGTAGCTGCAGGGGGGGCGGAGCTGTTGGCCGAGGTTGGAGTAGCCAGGCGGAAGGCATGGCCAGCTGTTGAGAAATGCTTGTTGAAGTTTTCGATAATCATGGATTTATCGGTGGTGATCGTGTTACCTAGCCTCAGTGCAGTGGGCAGCTGGGAGGAGGTGCTCTTGTTCTCCATGGACTTCACAGTGTCCCAGAACTTTTTGGAGTTGGAGCTACAGGATGCAAACTCCTGCCTGAAGAAGCTGGCCTTAGCTTTCCTGACTGACTGCGTGTATTGGTTCCTGACTTCCCTGAACAGTTGCATATCGTGGGGACTATTCGATGCTATTGCAGTCCGCCACAGGATATTTCTGTGCTGGTCGAGGGCAGTCAGGTCTGGAGTGAACCAAGGGCTATATCTGTTCTTAGTTCTGCATTTTTTTAACGGAGCATGCTTATCTAAAATGGTGAGGAAGTTACTTTTAAAGAATGACCAGGCATCCTCAACTGATGGGATGAGGTCAATGTCCTTCCAGGATACCCGGGCCAGGTCGATTAGAAAGGCCTGCTCACAGAAGTGATTTAGGGAGCATTTGACAGTGATGAGGGGTGGTCGTTTGACTGCGGCTCCGTAGCGGATACAGGCAGTGATCGCTGAGATCCTGGTTGAAGACAGTGGAGGTGTATTTGGAGGGCCAGTTGGTCAGGATGACGTCTATGAGGGTGCCCTTGTTTACAGATTTAGGGTTGTACCTGGTGGGTTCCTTGATGATTTGTGTGAGATTGAGGGCATCTAGCTTAGATTGTAGGACTGCCGGGGTGTTAAGCATATCCCAGTTTAGGTCACCTAACAGAACAAACTCTGAAGCTAGATGGGGGGCGATCAATTCATAAATGGTGTCCAGGGCACAGCTGGGAGCTGAAGGGGGTCGGTAGCAGGCGGCAACAGTGAGAGACTTATTTCTGGAGAGAGTAATTTTCAAAATTAGTAGTTCGAACTGTTTGGGTATGGACCTGGAAAGTATGACATTACTTTGCAGGCTATCTCTGCAGTAGACTGCAACTCCTCCCCCTTTGGCAGTTCTATCTTGACGGAAAATGTTATAGTTGGGTATGGAAATCTCAGAATTTTTGGTGGCCTTCCTGAGCCAGGATTCAGACATGGCAAGGACATCAGGGTTAGCAGAGTGTGCTAAAGCAGTGAGTAAAACAAACTTAGGGAGGAGGCTTCTGATGTTGACATGCATGAAACCAAGGCTTTTTCGATCACAGAAGTCAACAAATGAGGGTGCCTGGGGACATGCAGGGCCTGGGTTTACCTCCACATCACCCGCGGAACAGGGGAGGAGTAGAATGAGGGTGCGGCTAAAGGCTATCAAAACTGGTCGCCTAGAGCGTTGGGGACAGAGAATAAAAGGAGCAGATTTCTGGGCATGGTAGAATGTATTCAGGGCATAATGCGCAGACAGGGGTATGGTGGGGTGCGGGTACAGCGGAGGTAAGCCCAGGCACTGGGTGGTGATGAGAGAGGTTGTATCACTGGACATGCTGGTTGTAATGGGTGAGGTCACCGCATGTGTGGGAGGTGGGACAAAGGAGGTATCAGGGGTATGAAGAGTGGAACTAGGGGCTCCATTGTAAACTAAAACAATGATAACTAACCTGAACAACAGTATACAAGGCATATTGACATTTGAGAGAGACATACAGCGAGGCATACAGTAATCACAGGTGTTGAATTGGGAGAGCTAGCTAAAACAGTAGCTAAAACAGTAGGTGAGACAACAACAGCTAATCAGCTAGCACAACAACAGCAGGTAAAATGGCGTTGACTAGGCAGGGAGGGTCGGATTAACTACACATAGAGCCTGAGTGCGGCTGGGGCCGACAGATAAAACATAAACAAGCAGAATGGAGTACCGTGATTAATGGACAGTCCAGCATGCATCAGCTATGTAGCCAAGTGATCAGTGTCCAGGGGGCAGCGGTGGATGGGGCAGGGAAGCTAGACTGGCGAGTATTATCCAGGTTAAAAATAAATAAAAAAACTGTCTGGCTGTGCAGAAGGTAAAAGGTAAAAGCCGCTAGCAGTGGCTAACAATGACTAAATAGCTTGTAGCTAGTTAGGTGGTTAGCTTCTGGAGGTTCTTGAGTGTGTTCTAAAAATAAAAAATAATAGCGATTCCGTATCACATTGGGTGAGGCAGGTTACCGGAAGGTATAAACAAATTAAAAATCGAAAAGAGATTGAAAGTAAATATGGGTCCAGTGAGTGTTTGGGACGCGGCGATTCAGATGGTTAGCAGGCCTGTGCTAACAAGCTAACAGTTAGTAGGCCGGGGCTAAACAAGGTAGCAGTTAGCGAACCGGGGCTAAACAAGGTAGCAGTTAGCGGACCGGGGCTAAACAAGCTAGCAGTTAGCAGGCCGAATTAGCAAGCAAGGAGATAGCAAGGGCTAGAATGTTAGCCTTTGGGGGGGGCGTCGCGATGGGGTGAGTCTGTTTATGCCTCTTCATGCGGTGACATCGATAGACCGGTCGTGGGTCCGGATATTGTAGCCCAGGAGTATGCTTCGGTGGTAGCACAGGAGCTCTGGCCGGGCTAGCTTCAAGCTAAGTGGGTGGAAACGCTAGCCAGGAGTAATCATCCGGGGTTGCGGTTAGCTAGTTAGCTAGTTGTGAAGATCCAGCTGAAAATGTTCCGTTTGCGGTGGGAATCCGGTGGGAATCCGGGGATAAAAAAATAATAGGTCCGTTATGCTCTGGTTAGAGTCGCGTTGTTCGAACTGGCGAGAGCTTTCCGAGCTTAAGGTTAGCTGATGACCGGTTAGCTGAAGACCGCTAGCAATGGTTTGCTGACTGATAGCTGGTAGTTAGCTGGCTAGCTTCAGTTGAGGGGATCCGGATCCGAAGTAAATATAAATACTTTAGAAAAAATAGCTACATTGGGTGAGGCGGGTTGCAGGAGAGTATTTAGAAGTTGAGGTTTAGCAAAATGTTTTAAAAGATATGCGAAGAAAAATATGTTAAAAAAACGATATATACGATATATACAAGGGACACGACACGACAAGACGTCCGACTGCTACTCCATCTTGGATCTTCTCTGACGAGTAAAAGAGAAGAGTAGAATTGCTTAAATTGATTGTTGATTTCTTGGGGATTGGTAGAAATTAAATCCGCTTCAACACAAATTTCAGGTATGGTGCTGCTAGCAGTGGATTGTGGAAGCTGGTGAGAACTTGCCAGCTTTCTCTCCGTGTTCACTCGATTTTAACAGAAGCCTTTCGGCTTGTTAAATTCCATTTGAAGTAGCAGTCTCTCTTTGTAGAGTTCCGGAGTTGGAGAAGAGGCATATCTGTTGTCCACATCTACAATGGGTTTAGATAGCTTCGATATGCATTTAGTGCGCTGTTTGTTGTCAGGTGCTGTGTATGAAAAAATGTGGCCCCTTAGATACGCTTTTAACGACTCATACACAGTAGAATGAGAAATGTCAGGGGTGCAGTTGACCTGTAAATAAAAATCTATGTGAGTTGATATATATATTTTTAAAGGCACTACATGATAGTAGTAATACTGTCCGGAAAGTGGATATCAAGCTGGACAGGGCTATGGTCTGAGATAAAGATGCTGTGATAGTTACAAAAGGAAGAATTCTATTGTTCTGCAGGAACAAGTCAATCCTAGAGTATGAGGGAAGGACTGGAGGAAACAAGTCAATCCTAGAGTATGAGGGAAGGACTGGAGGAAACAAGTCAATCCTAGAGTATGAGGGAAGGACTGGAGGAAACAAGTCAATCCTAGAGTATGAGGGAAGGACTGGAGGAAACAAGTCAATCCTAGAGTATGAGGGAAGGACTGGAGGAAACAAGTCAATCCTAGAGTATGAGGGAAGGACTGGAGGAAACAAGTCAATCCTAGAGTATGAGGGAAGGACTGGAGGAAACAAGTCAATCCTAGAGTATGAGGGAAGGACTGGAGGAAACAAGTCAATCCTAGAGTATGAGGGAAGGACTGGAGGAAACAAGTCAATCCTAGAGTATGAGCGAAGGACTGGAGGAAACAAGTCAATCCTAGAGTATGAGGGAAGGACTGGAGGAAACAAGTCAATCCTAGAGTATGAGGGATGGACTGGAGGAAACAAGTCAATCCTAGAGTATGAGGGAAGGACTGGAGGAAACAAGTCAATCCTAGAGTATGAGGGAAGGACTGGAGGAAACAAGTCAATCCTAGAGTATGAGGGAAGGACTGGAGGAAACAAGTCAATCCTAGAGTATGAGGGAAGGACTGGAGGAAACAAGTCAATCCTAGAGTATGAGGGAAGGACTGGAGGAAACAAGTCAATCCTAGAGTATGAGGGAAGGACTGGAGGAAACAAGTCAATCCTAGAGTATGGGGGAAGGACTGGAGGAAACAAGTCAATCCTAGAGTATGAGGGAAGGACTGGAGGAAACAAGTCAATCCTAGAGTATGAGGGAAGGACTGGAGGAAACAAGTCAATCCTAGAGTATGAGGGAAGGACTGGAGGAAACAAGTCAATCCTAGAGTATGAGGGAAGGACTGGAGGAAACAAGTCAATCCTAGAGTATGAGGGAAGGACTGGAGGAAACAAGTCAATCCTAGAGTATGAGGGATGGACTGGAGGAAACAAGTCAATCCTAGAGTATGAGGGAAGGACTGGAGGAAAAAACAAGTACTGTTTAGCAGTGGGATGGCTCCTCCTCCATCGATTAGACAAATGATGGGATTCTAGAATTGAGTTGATTATTGCGCTCAATTTTGAAGTTACATGGTTGGGCTTCGGTCTGGATCTGTCTAGACTTGGATGTAGTACACAATTGAAATCTCCGCCCGATATCAAATGATGAGAGTTGAGGTCGGGAAGTGTTGCAATGAGGTCAGGGGGAAATGTTTGCGTCATCCCAATTAGGACCAGAGAGGTTAGCCAGAGCAACCTGTGTGTTAAACAATTTTCCCATCACTGTAACATATCTTCCATTAGTATCTGAAATTACTTTGGAGGAGACAAACGGGGTGCTGTTTCTGATAAGGTTGGCTGTCCCTCTGGCCTTGGCACTAAATTTGAAGTGAAATATTTGGTCTACCCATCCTCTCTTTAGTTCATCATGGTCGCTGGACCGGAGATGGTCTCCTGGAGACAAACGATGTCCATACTTAGGATGAGCACACACTCGGCTATGCTTGACCACACGATTCATGCCTTTTAAGTTCCAGCTGGTGGAGCCTAGAGCACGTGAATTAGGCATAGTCAGAGTAATTACACTGAACAAAAATATAAACGCAACATGTAAAGTGTTGGTCCCATGTTTCATGAGCTGAAATAAAGATCCCAGAAATGTTCCATACGCAAAAATATCGTACTTATCAAAATGTTGAGCACAAATTTGTTCACCTCACTGTTCGTGAGCATTTCTCCTTTGCCAAGATATTCAATCTGCCAGACAGGTGTGGCATATCAATAAACTGATTAAAAAGCATGAACATTGCACAGGCCACCTTGTGCTGGGGACAATAAAAGGCCACTCTAAAATGTGCAGTTTTGTCACACAACACAATGCCACAGACGTCTCAAGTTTTGAGGGAGAGTGCAACTTGCATGCTGACTGCAGGAATGTCCACCAGAGCTGTTGCCAGATAATTGAATGTTAATTTCTCTACCATAAGCTCCCTGCAATGTCGTTTTAGAGAATTTAGCAGTATGTCCAACCGGCCTCACAACCGCAGACCATGTGTATGGCTACATGTGGGCGAGCGGTTGCTGATGTCAATGTTGTGGACAGAGTGCCTCATGGTGGTGGTGTGGTTATGGTATGGGCAGGCATAAGCTACAAACAACGAACACAATTGCATATTAACGATAGCAATGTCAATGCACAGAGATACCCTACGGAGAGATCCTTGATGAAAACCTGCTCCAGAGCTTTCAGGACCTCAGATTGGGTTGAAGGTTCACTTTCCAACAGGACAATGACCCTAAGCACACAGTCAAGACAACGCAGGAGTCCTTGAGTTGCCCAGCCAGAACCCGGACTTGAACATCTCTGGAGAGACCTGAAAATAGCTGTGCAACGACGCTCCCCATCCAATCTGTCAGAGCTTGAGAGGATCTGCAGAGAAGTTTTTGTTTTGTTATGTAGTTCATCTGTATGTAGTTTATTTTTTATATAGCTTATTTATCGGTTTTAAGATATGAGAACAGAAACAAAAACTGTACAACAACCCCAACCCCTCATTCACCCACCCACCCATCCCATCCACACCAATAATAAAAACAAAAACAATGGGGGGAAAAAATCGGTATCAGGTTAAGCCAAACTTTTGTTTGGACCCATGTAAAGTGTACCTAACCTTTTCCGGAGGCAGAGATGACATCACCTCCTCAACCCAAAGCATAAAGGAAGGCGGCTTTGCAGACTTCCAGTGAAAGAGGACAAGACGGTAAGCTAGCTGCGAGGCTAATTCTGTCGCATTCGCCTGATGTCGCATTCGCCTGATGTGTGATAACATTCTGGTCTAGGGGAAGTACCACAAACATAACATTGAACGTGTTGGTTTTAATACAAATACAGTACCAGTCAAAAGGTTGGACACACCTACTCATTCAAGAGTTTCCTTACAACCCAAAAAGTGTTAAATAATTCAAAATAGATTTTATATTTGAGATTCTTCAAAGTAGCCACATTGTGCAAAGCTGTCATAAAGGCAAAATCTTGGCATTCTCTCAACCAGCTTCATGAGGAATGCTTTTCCAACAGTCTTGAAGGAGTTCCCACACATGCTGAGCACTTGTTGGCTGCTTTTCATTCACTCTGCGGTCCAACTCATCCCAAACCATCTCAATTGGGTAGAGGTTGGGTGATTGTGGAGGCCAGGTCATCTGAGGCAGCACTCCATCACTCTCCTTCTTGGTCAAATAGGCCTTACACAGCCTGGAGGTGGGTTGGGTCATTGTCCTGTTGAAAGATAAATTATAGTCCCACTAAGCGCAAACCAGATGGGATGGCGTATCGCTACAGAATGCTGTGGTAGCCATGCTGGTTAAATGTGCCTTGAATTCTAAATAGATCACTGACAATGTCACCAGCAAAGCACCCCTACACAGTCCCACCTCCTCCTCCATGCTTCACTGTGGGAACCTCACATGTGGAGATCATCCGTTCACCTACTCTGCATTTCACAAAGACATGGTGGTTGGAAGGAAAAATCGCAAATTTGGACATATCAGACCAAAGGACAGATTTCCACCAGTCTAATGTCCATTGCTCGTGTTTCTTGACCTATGAAAGTCTCTTCTTATTATTGGTGTCCTTAAGTAGTGGTTTCTTAGCAGCAATTCGACCATGAAGGCATGATATATGCAGTCTCCTCTGAACAGTTAATGTTGAGATGTGTCTGTTACTTGAACTCTTGTGAAGCATTTATTTGGGCTGTAATCTAAGGTGCAGTTGACTCTAATGAACTCTGGGTCTTCCTTTCCTGTGGCGGTCCTCATGAGAGCCAGTTTCATTATAGCGCTTGGTGGTTTTTGCAACTGCACTTGAAATTTTCTGCATTAACTGACCTTCATGTCTTAAAGTCATGATGGACTGTTGTTTCTCTTTGCTTATTTGAGCTATTCGTGTCATAATACGGACTTGGTCTTTTACCAAATAGGGCTATCTTCTGTATACCACCTCTACCTTGTCACAAGACAACTGATTGACTCAAACTCATTAGGAAGGAAGGACATTTCTCAAGTTAACGTTTAACAAGGCTCACCTGTTAATTGAAATGCATTCCAGGGAACGGATTCACAAAACCTTCTTAAGAAGAAATGTCTTTCTTAACTATAGACATATGAAGAAAGTTAAGCAAAGTCGCTATTCCTTAATAAAGTTATTGGAAATGTTTTTTTCCTATGTTTCTTCCTAAGAAAAAAGTGAAGAAGAAATGGGATTCTTGAAAATAATGTTTTAGGATTTCTTCTTGGAAATGTACATAGTTTTAGGACAGCTAAAACCTTGTTTTGAAACTAATGGATACTTTTGTAAACATGAACGTTTTGTTGCGCAACAGACACAGTTACTGGATATTTAGATACAGCAAGAACACAAATTAAACATTAAACTAGCTAGCTAGATAATGGAAGTGTTAAATAGCTAGCGCTATATCGTCAATTTGCAAAGAAAAGCTTGGCTAACTTAGCGAACGTTAACATCGTTAGCTATGTTGTTGGCTATAATGTTGCTTTTTTTACGGCGTCACACATTGCCATACCCCCGACAGCAGAGACAGACTCGGCCACTCTCGCCCATCCTCTCTTTTGGTCCCTGCAGCGACCCCGCTGTTATCAAGTCTCCCCAACATCAACCTTTTCCTGGGTGCCATTTCCTCCACCGTCACTTCAAGACACGCTCTTGTTTTCTGAAGTTTTTATTGTGCCTTGGTTATCCGTTTCTGATCTTGCTATAGCTAGTCTGAAGGCTATAATGTTTGAAAAATAACGAAATAACCAAACCCCATCATCATCATCACATAAGCTCATTTATTGGTTTCAAGCACGTCACTAATGTCAATGACACATAAGAAGATATTTACAAAGTTCATAAGAAAACTACGAATTCCTAAGAACATTTTGAAGAATTGCGTTTACGAACTATCTTATGAACTTCTTATTTTTTTCCTTAAGAAACTTCTTATGTTTTTTCGGTAGTAATGTTTTGTGAATCCGGCCCCAGGTGACTACCTCATGAAGCTGGTTGAGAGAATGCCAAAAGTGTGCAAAGCTGTCATCAAGGCAAATGGTGGCGACTTTGAAGAATCTCAAATATATTTTGATTTGTTTAACACTTTTTTGGTTATTACATGACTCCATATGTGCTATTTCATAGTGTTGATATCTTCACTATTATTCTACAATGTAGAAAATAGTAAAAATAAAGAAAAACCCTTGAATGAGTAGATGTCTAAACGTTTGACTGGTGATATATGTGTAATAAAACTATTAGCGTCAACACGTTCAATGCTATTTTTGGAGTACTTCCCCTACACCAGAATGTTATCACATATCAGGCGAATGCGACAGAATTTTGCCTCGCAGCTAGCTCACCGTCTTGTCCTCTTTCACTGGAAGTCTACAAAGCCGTCTTCCTTTATGCAGTGGGATAATTAAGGAGGTGATGTCATCTCTGCCTCCGGAAAAGTTTAGGGTCACTGTGCATAGATCCAGACAAAAGTTGGACTAAACATGATCCCCAGTCATACAATACGCGGAGAGCCCGTCTTTTACTTAGTATAACTTGTATATTTGGATGGATGGGATGGGTGGGTGAATGAGGGGTTGGGGTTATTGTACTGTTACTGTTTCTGTTCTCATATCTGAAAATCTGTAAATAAACTATATAAAAAATGTACCACATACAAATAAACTACACAACAGAAACTTTCTTCAACTGAACAGCAGGAAAAGCGAGGCCCTACTTGTTGTCACCCACCACCAGGTCCAGCACGAACTAAAAACACACCTCACCATTGCAGGACAAGAACATCTCTTTCCCCCCTCAGTTTCCAATCTGGGTGTAAAGGTTGATTCCTCCCTGACCTTTGACAGCCACGTCAAACAACTGTGTCAAGTGTCATTCTATCACTTCAAGAACATTGACAAACGCCGTCCCACACTCACTCACTCTGGTGCGGATGAGCTTGTCCACGCCTTTATGTCCTCAATGCTGGACGACTGCAATGCACTGTTCATCGTGATCCATGGCAGAAGTCTCCAGAAGCTCCAATACAGAGCTGCCAGTATCCTGATGAGAGTACGGAAACACCATCACATCACCCCCATCCTGGCACCTCTGGCTCCCCGTCTAATTCCTGATTGAATTCAAAACCCTCCTGCTGGCTTTCCAGTGTATTCATGGCAATCCTTATCGCAAAGAACAATGTGTGTGTGTGTGTGTGTGTGTGTGTGTGTGTGTGTGTGTGTGTGTGTGTGTGTGTGTGTGTGTGTGTGTGTGTGTGTGTTGTGTGTGTGTGTGTGTGTGTGTGTGTGTGTGTGTGTGTGTGTGTGTGTGTGTGTGTCTGTGAGGCTGTAATATGTGGCACATTAATATGATATCAATATTCAGCTATCGGCAGCTTCCTTTCTACTCTCACTCTGGATAGGAAATTACCTGCAATTTTCTCGCCAGTACGTGTGTGTGTGAACACGTAATAGTGAGAAAATTGCAGGTAATTTCCTATAGGCCCTAATGGCATCCACAGTGAGAGGAGAAGAGAGACAGAAAGCGGCTAATATTGATCAAACATCAATTTGCCACATATTACAGGCACACACACACACACACTCTCTTTCTCTCTCTCTCTCACACACACACACAGACACACACACACATGCTAAAGCAGATGGGTTCACGTAGAGGAGCTGTAACCATAACAACCTGGCCATCCAGAACAACCTCTCTCTGTGTCTATATCTCTATGACCTGTTTCTGTCTCTCCTCCCCTCTCAGTCACTTTGTCTCTCTTTCTTTGTCTACCTTGCTTTTTCTCCCACTGCATCTCTCTCTTCCTCTCTTCCTCTCTTCCTCTCTTCCTTCTCTTCCTCTCTTCCTCTCTTCCTCTCTTCCTTCCCTTCCTCTCTTCCTCTCTTCCTCTCTTCCTTCCCTTCCTCTCTTCCTCTCTTCCTCTCTTCCTTCCATTCCTCTCTTCCTCTCTTCCTCTCTTCCTTCCCTTCCTCTCTTCCTTCCCTTCCTCTCTTCCTCTCTTCCTTCCCTTCCTCTCTTCCTCTCATCCTCTCTTCCTTCCCTTCCTCTCTTCCTCTCTTCCTTCCCTTCCTCTCTTCCTCTCTTCCTTCCCTTCCTCTCTTCCTCTCTTCCTTCCCTTCCTCTCTTCCTCTCTTCCTTCCCTTCCTCTCTTCCTCTCTTCCTCTCTTCCTTCCCTTCCTCTCTTCCTCTCTTCCTCTCTTCCTTCCCTTCCTCTCTTCCTCTCTTCCTTCCCTTCCTCTCTTCCTCTCTTCCTTCCCTTCCTCTCTTCCTTCCCTTCCTCTCTTCCTCTCTTCCTCTCTTCCTCTCTTCCTTCCCTTCCTCTCTTCCTCTCTTCCTTCCCTTCCCTTCCTCTCTTCCTTCCCTTCCTCTCTTCCTTCCCTTCCTCTCATCCTCTCTTCCTTCCCTTCCTCTCTTCCTCTCTTCCTCTCTTCCTTCCCTTCCTCTCTTCCTTCCCTTCCTCTCTTCCTCTCTTCCTTCCCTTCCTCTCTTCCTCTCTTCCTTCCCTTCCTCTCTTCCTCTCTTCCTCTCTTCCTTCCCTTCCCTTCCTCTTGTTAATACCAGCGCTGTCAAACACTGGTTTGAAAACAGAGGAACAATAAAAAATGATCTGTCATCATTGGATAGGAACACAAAGGAGTTATATGTCAGTTATGTTTCTCTCTCTGATACACACACACACACACACACACACACACACACAGAAAACACACGGTCAACACACTCAACACACACACTCATCATTGCAGAACATGCAGTCACAGGTGGCTGATGAGGGCTTACAATATCCTTATTTACTATCAATTCAATTTAAATTTAAATGTGTGTTCACTCAGACTGTTAACACTCAATCAGATGTGTTAACTGCCATGATAGCAGCTGCACGGTTTCGATTAATTAGCAAATGATTTCATTTTTGCAGGCCTATTATGAGATCAGACTGAAGTTGTTGTTCCTGTGGAGTTCCTCCAGACACCAGAGCCTGTTGTGGAAAATACTGAATCAAATACTTCTCAGATACCGGCGCTTGTGAATCCAAATAGACTTTATTACAGAGAGTAGCAAAGCCGAGCAATTCCATTCTTAGTGCTTGTTACGTCCTGACCTTAATTCCTTTTTTATGTCTCTATTTTAGGTTCTTCAGGGCGTGAGTTGGGGTGGGCATTCTATGTTTTGTTCTATGTTTGTATTTCTATGTGTTTGGCCTGGTATGGTTCCCAATCAGGGGCAGCTGTTTTCTGTCTCTGTACCAGACAGGACTGTTTCGTTTGTTCCGTTTTTGTCATTTTTGTTTTAGTGTTCAGTGTAATAAATAGATCATGAACACGTACCACGCTGCACCTTGGTCCTCTCCTTCTTCCACCTACGACGATCGTTACAGAACTACCCACCAATAAAGGACCAAGCAGCGTGGTAAGAAGGAGGAATGGACACGGGAGGACATTCTGGACAGGAAGGGATCCTACACATGGGAGGAGATCCTGGCCGGAAGGGATCGCCTCCCATGGGAACAGGTGGAGGCAGCCAGGAGAGGTGAACCAGCGGTACGAGGGAACACGGCTGGCAAGGAAGCCCGAGAGGCAGCCCCAAAAATGTATTGGGGGGAGACACACGGGGAGATTGGCAAAGTCAGGTAGGAGACCTGAGCCAAATCCCCGTGCTTACCGTGGAGAGAGAGTGACCGGGCAGGCACCGTGTCCCCAGTGCGCATACAAAGCCCGGTGCGCTACATCACAGCTCCTCGTATCAGCCGGGCTAGAGTGGGCATGGAGCCAGGAGGGATGAAGCCGGCTCAGCGCATCTGGTCTCCAGTGCGTCTCCTCGGTCCGTGTTATATGGCACCAGCCCTACGCACTGTGTCTCCCGTTTGTCTGCACAGCCCAGTGCGTCCTGTGCCTGCGCCCCGCAAGTGCCGGGCTAAAATCAACATCCAGCCAGGACGGGTTGTTCAGGCCCTTAGTTTGAGACCTCCAGTGCGCCTCCACAGACCGGTCTATCCTTTGCCTCCTCCAAGAACCAAGTCTCCTGTGTCCCTCCAGTCCAGATCTGCTAGAGCCTACCTCCAGTCCGGACGCTCCAGAGCCTCCCTCCAGTCCGGAAGCTCCAGAGCCTCCCGTCACTCCGGCGCTGCCAGAGTCTCCCGTCTATTCGGGGCCCGCTGAAAGGGTCCCCAGTCCGGGGTCGGCGGCGAGGGTCGCTGCTCCAAATGTGCCACCTAAGTGGGCCCAGACTAAGGTGGAGTGGGGTCCATGTCAGGCGCCAGAGCCACCATCGCGGACAGATGCCCACCCAGACCCTCCCCTATGGGTTTAGGTTTTGCGGCCAGAGTCCGCACCTTTGGGGGGGGGGGGGGGTACTGTCCCGTCCTGACCTTAGTTCCTTTTTTTATGTCTCTATTTTAGGTTGGTCAGGGCATGAGTTGGGGTGGGCATTCTATGTTTGTTCTATGTTTGTATTTCTATGTGTTTGGCCTGGTATGGTTCACAATCAGAGTCGGCTGTCAATCGTTGTCTCTGATTGAGAACCATATTTAGGCAGCCTGGTTTCGCCCTTGAGTTGTGGGTAGTTGTTTGTCTCTTCCTCTGTACCAGACAGGACTGTTCCGTTTGTTCCGTTTTTGTTATTTTTGTTCTAGTGTTCAGTGTAATTAAAGATCATGAACACGTACCACGATGCACCTTGGTCCTCTCCTTCTTCCACCTACGATGACCGTTACAGTGCTTGGTTTTTATACAGTCTTACCCTTACATAACGTCATCACTTCACTTTATGAATCTTGTTGTCTTACTTAGTTTCCATTCTCTTATTGGCTCAGACATTGGGGCATAGATTCTATTGGTGGCATGACATGCATACTCCTACTGTTGCCTATCACTGATTAGCTAATATTCCTGTCCAAAGGTCTTCACAAGTTCAGACAGATGTTGTCTATGTGTGATTAACCCATTTGCGTGTCCAGTAGCCTTCACAAGATCAGACATGGCCCAGACCAGACACGTCTTGTTGGTTGACCTTGCCTCATCCACACAGATTCTGCTTACGTACTGTTCTGTACATGTCCAATGGTCAATTCCATGTTGATCCAGCTTTGTACACTAACATAGCCTCAGCCTTCATTCTGTTTACACATGTCTAATATTTAAACTTATATCGATTATTCTTTCTACTTCAAAGAGAACAGTATATGTTACTAAAAATCAACCATAGTCATGAATTTTCACCTACAAGCCCCATTTATATCTGGTGCTAATATTCATCCTTTGTCCTGATCTTGTCCACATTCTGATTGTGCCCGCAATTTTAGACAGGTGTAGACGATTAAAATACACATTGTCTGATTGGGATCAGATCTTTCTGACCAGCTCCGGAAGTAGTCAGGCACACATTGTGAAAACAGATCTGGATGGTTGAGCCATTTAAATCATCATTATAACGTTCTCTAAAATCCTTGACAGGTAGCACCATTGACTTAAGGCATCAGTAATTGTCTTAAAATACGTCCATGTTAGTTTGAAAGACTATCTCTCAAATAATTTTCAAACAGGGATGCAACATCTAATCTGGTCACAATGCAAACATAGTGAACAGATAAGCGACACATTTTACTACAATGTGTAGACGCACCAAACCTTAAATCAAATAGTGATTGGATCACGTATTTTAGATCATGAAACTCACGTTTGCTCAAGGTGTAAAAGAGGCTCTGGTGGCACCTGAGCTCATCTCAAGCCTCGTTTATACCTGGTTCTAACATGTGTCCTTTGTCTTGAATTTTTTTGACAGATGTAGACGATTAAAAGAGGGATTGTGATCTGATTGTGATCAGATCTCCCTGACAACCTCTAGAGGTAGCCAGGGAGTCATTGTATCTGGGTATCAATAAAGTGTCAACAGATCTGGATTAAACCATTGAAATCATCACTATACCTCTAAAACCATTGTACCACCATTGACTCATGGCATCAATTATCTTAAAAATAAATGATTTCATTTTTGTTTAAAATAATAAAAATAAAAAAATTGCATATAGGGGAGCACCAGGAAATCTGGTCATATAGGGGAGCACCAGGAAATCTGGTCATATAGGGGAGCACCAGGAAATCTGGTCATATAGGGGAGCACCAGGAAATCTGGTCATATAGGGGAGCACCAGGAAATCTGGTCATATAGGGGAGCACCAGGAAATCTGGTCATATAGGGGAGCACCAGGAAATCTGGTCATATAGGGGAGCACCAGGAAATCTGGTCATATAGGGGAGCACCAGGAAATCTGGTCATATAGGGGAGCACCAGGAAATCTGGTCATATAGGGGAGCACCAGGAAATCTGGTCATATAGGGGAGCACCAGGAAATCTGGTCATATAGGGGAGCACCAGGAAATCTGGTCATATAGGGGAGCACCAGGAAATCTGGTCATATAGGGGAGCACCAGGAAATCTGGTCATATAGGGGAGCACCAGGAAATCTGGTCATATAGGGGAGCACCAGGAAATCTGGTCATATAGGGGAGCACCAGGAAATCTGGTCATATAGGGGAGCACCAGGAAATCTGGTCATATAGGGGAGCACCAGGAAATCTGGTCATATAGGGGAGCACCAGGAAATCTGGTCATTTTTTAAAAAATTTTTAAATTTTATTTCACCTTTATTTAACCAGGTAGGCTAGTTGAGAACAAGTTCTCATTTGCAACTGCGACCTGGCCAAGATAAAGCATAGCAGTGTGAGCATACAACAAAGAGTTACACATGGAGTAAACAATTAACAAGTCAATAACACAGTAGAAAACAAAGGGGGGGTCTATATACAATGTGTGCAAAAGGCATGAGGAGGTAGGCAAATAATTACAATTTTGCAGATTAACACTGGAGTGATAAAAGATCAGATGGTCATGTACAGGTAGAGATATTGGTGTGCAGAAGAGCAGAAAAGTAAATAAATAAAAAACAGTATGGGGATGAGGTAGGTGAAAAGGGTGGGCTATTTACCAATAGACTATGTACAGCTGCAGCGATCGGTTAGCTGCTCAGATAGCTGATGTTTGAAGTTGGTGAGGGAGATAAAAGTCTCCAACTTCAGCGATTTTTGCAATTCGTTCCAGTCACAGGCAGCAGAGTACTGGAACGAAAGGCGGCCAAATGAGGTGTTGGCTTTAGGGATGATCAGTGAGATACACCTGCTGGAGCGCGTGCTACGGATGGGTGTTGCCATCGTGACCAGTGAGCTGAGATAAGGCGGAGCTTTACCTAGCATAGACTTGTAGATGACCTGGAGCCAGTGGGTCTGGCGACGAATATGTAGCGAGGGCCAGCCGACTAGAGCATACAAGTCGCAGTGGTGGGTGGTATAAGGTGCTTTAGTGACAAAACGGATGGCACTGTGATAGACTGCATCCAGTTTGCTGAGTAGAGTGTTGGAAGCCATTTTGTAGATGACATCGCCGAAGTCGAGGATCGGTAGGATAGTCAGTTTTACTAGGGTAAGCTTGGCGGCTTGAGTGAAGGAGGCTTTGTTGCGGAATAGAAAGCCGACTCTTGATTTGATTTTCGATTGGAGATGTTTGATATGAGTCTGGAAGGAGAGTTTGCAGTCTAGCCAGACACCTAGGTACTTATAGACGTCCACATATTCTAGGTCGGAACCATCCAGGGTGGTGATGCTAGTCGGGCATGCAGGTGCAGGCAGCGACCGGTTGAAAAGCATGCATTTGGTTTTACTAGCGTTTAAGAGCAGTTGGAGGCCACGGAAGGAGTGTTGTATGGCATTGAAGCTTGTTTGGAGGTTAGATAGCACAGTGTCCAAAGACGGGCCGAAAGTATATAGAATGGTGTCGTCTGCGTAGAGGTGGATCAGGGAATCGGCCGCAGCAAGAGCAACATCATTGATATACACAGAGAAAAGAGTCGGCCCGAGAATTGAACCCTGTGGCACCCCCATAGAGACTGCCAGAGGACCGGACAGCATGCCCTCCGATTTGACACACTGAACTCTGTCTGCAAAGTAATTGGTGAACCAGGCAAGGCAGTCATCCGAAAAACCGAGGCTACTGAGTCTGCCGATAAGAATATGGTGATTGACAGAGTCGAAAGCCTTGGCAAGGTCGATGAAGGGGAGCACCAGGAAATCTGGTCATATAGGGGGGCACCAGGAAATCTGGTCATATAGGGGAGCACCAGGAAATCTGGTCATATAGGGGAGCACCAGGAAATCTGGTCATATAGGGGAGCACCAGGAAATCTGGTCATATAGGGGAGCACCAGGAAATCTGGTCATATAGGGGAGCACCAGGAAATCTGGTCATATAGGGGAGCACCAGGAAATCTGGTCATATAGGGGAGCACCAGGAAATCTGGTCATATAGGGGAGCACCAGGAAATCTGGTCATATAGGGGAGCACCAGGAAATCTGGTCATATAGGGGAGCACCAGGAAATCTGGTCATATAGGGGAGCACCAGGAAATCTGGTCATATAGGGGAGCACCAGGAAATCTGGTCATATAGGGGAGCACCAGGAAATCTGGTCATATAGGGGAGCACCAGGAAATCTGGTCATATAGGGGAGCACCAGGAAATCTGGTCATATAGGGGAGCACCAGGAAATCTGGTCATATAGGGGAGCACCAGGAAATCTGGTCATATAGGGGAGCACCAGGAAATCTGGTCATATAGGGGAGCACCAGGAAATCTGGTCATATAGGGGAGCACCAGGAAATCTGGTCATATAGGGGAGCACCAGGAAATCTGGTCATATAGGGGAGCACCAGGAAATCTGGTCATATAGGGGAGCACCAGGAAATCTGGTCATATAGGGGAGCACCAGGAAATCTGGTCATATAGGGGAGCACCAGGAAATCTGGTCATATAGGGGAGCACCAGGAAATCTGGTCATATAGGGGAGCACAAGGAAATCTGGTCATATAGGGGAGCACCAGGAAATCTGGTCATATAGGGGAGCACCAGGAAATCTGGTCATATAGGGGAGCACCAGGAAATCTGGTCATATAGGGGAGCACCAGGAAATCTGGTCATATAGGGGAGCACCAGGAAATCTGGTCATATAGGGGAGCACCAGGAAATCTGGTCATATAGGGGAGCACCAGGAAATCTGGTCATATAGGGGAGCACCAGGAAATCTGGTCATATAGGGGAGCACAATGCAGACACAGTTAGAGCACTGGGCCAGTAACTGAAAGGTCGCTGATTCGAATCCCCAAGCTGACAAGGTGAAAAATCTGTCAATGTGCTCTTCAGCAACCCTAATTGCTCCTGTAAGTTGCTCTGGATAAGAGCATCTGCTAAATGACTAAAATGTCAATATTGATCAGATCACAAAACTCACATATTAGCGCAAGGTGTATATTTGACTTAAGTTAACTTTCCTCAGGTTACTCGGGTACCTTATTCCCTACATAGTGCTCTAATTTTGAAATGAAAGTGTTCTCATCAGACTGATCAACAGGCAGTTTACAGCATCTCCCCAGGCAGACAGCAGGTCCTCTTGTTGAATGGGTTGTCCTGCAGGCTGTCTGCCGAGACAAACACTTAGAGAAAGTGAACTTCCCATTTAGACATTTCCAAGTTAACTTTCCTGATGTTGTCCAACATATAATACACAACTTTAGAAGTCGAGTTTTCTGTATCATAAATACGTACATTTTGTGTGTGTCAGCAGCATTCTTCAGCTGGTTCACAACTGTGACAGAAGGAAGTCTGGCTACTGTTTGATGCAGTAAATAATGTGTATTCACACTACAGTCAGGGAGCTGAGGTCACAATTTAATTCAATACACCACAAATATGAACACCGTAAAGCTCTAGGCAACATCTTCTGATGCACGACAAAACCAAACATGGACACAGCTGTATATTCAGTACAGAGTCATGATAACATAACATGACATGACTCATAAAACAGTTCAACTTTTCACGTTCATTTATGTAAACACACTCAAGAAGAATAATGACTATGATTCATAAAACATTGTGTGAACTGGCAAATCACAGAGGACATAATGTTCTCAGTTCTTCAGGTGTTTAAATGGTTTGATTACCTTATTAAAAGAAAGAGTGACAATCATGCATCAATCGCACTATGCTACTTATCGTCATGAACTCAACACACACAGACAGCTGAACCAGTAGGCATAATAATGTGGTCAGTCAGTGTGTGTGTGTGTGTGTGTGTGTGTGTGTACACCCATGTTCTGCCAGACACACGCACGGTGTAGGGAAGGAGCAGGTGCAGCTACTGAATGCTCAGTCGGGTGTTCAAAGCAAATCACAGACACACACACACACACACACACACACACACACACACACACACACACACACACACACACACACACACACACACACACACACCTGGGCATTGGGTGACACTTGGCATGTCATACCTGGCTGTGAAAGAGCCAACACACAGAGGGGATAACAGTCCCTACCCTCACAGCAGTGGCAGAGACTTCCAGTGCCACTGTTTGTGTCAACCGAACATGTATATACAGCACATACATACTGTACATGACACATAAACCACAGACACATACTACCATGTGTTTCTCCATTTTACCTCTGCACATTTAGGGTAAGCATACCTATTAAGCCCACATACCTATTAAGCCCACATACCTATTAAGCCCACATACCTATTAAGCCCACATACCTATTAAGCCCACATACCCATTAAGCCCACATACCCATTAAGCCCACATACCCATTAAGCCCACATACCTATTAAGCCCACATACCTATTAAGCCCACATACCTATTAAGCCCACATACCTATTAAGCCCACATACCTATTAAGCCCACATACCTATTAAGCCCACATACCTATTAAGCCCACATACCTATTAAGCCCACATACTTATTAAGCCCACATACCCATTAAGCCCACATACCCATTAAGCCCACATACCCATTAAGCCCACATACCTATTAAGCCCACATACCTATTAAGCCCACATACCTATTAAGCCCACATACCTATTAAGCCCACATACTTATTAAGCCCACATACCCATTAAGCCCACATACCTATTAAGCCCACATACCTATTAAGCCCACATACCCATTAAGCCCACATACCTATTAAGCCCACATACCCATTAAGCCCACATACCCATTAAGCCCACATACCTATTAAGCCCACATACCTATTAAGCCCACATACCCATTAAGCCCACATACCCATTAAGCCCACATACCTATTAAGCCCACATACCTATTAAGCCCACATACCTATTAAGCCCACATACCTATTAAGCCCACATACCTATTAAGCCCACATACCTATTAAGCCCACATACCTATTAAGCCAACATACCTATTAAGCCCACATACCTATTAAGCCCACATACCTATTAAGCCCACATACCTATTAAGCCCACATACCCATTAAGCCCACATACCCATTAAGCCCACTCAAAACTAAGATGTTCTCCTATTTAATGTTCCGACATAACTTAGTGAACTACAAGATGTTACATTTCAGACATTCACAGCTTACATTTTTAAATACATTTTCTCATATTTTACTGTTAAATGAACCGTGCATTGTTTTGCATAGACACAATTTTTTTTTTATATGACATTTATCTTAGGTGGGTTTAAAGGATTAGGTAGCACAGAAATCACTCCCTCTATACAGAATGTAAATGATAATAAATACATTGACTACAAGTGGTGGACAAAAATTCAAACAAACGAGGGACAATAAGATGACTATTGGGCGACTACTCATTCACGTTTGGGTGGGGGCATATTGTTGTCCTTCATTCATCCAGGTGATTCTGTTTTTGGGTCCACCACCTGTAAAAAAAATTATACACAGCAGAGGGAGATTTGAAACTGTCTTCAGAGGGAGATTTGAAACTGTCTTCAGACAGGCTTAAGGAAGACAAGTTGAACTAATTAACAAGTTTAGCAGTACATTAAATGTTATTCAGCTTTCAGATAACCCGTTGACAATTGTGAGTTTTATGGTCTTTGAGCGTCGCTTCTTATACACAGAGGTGCCGGTGTGGGTGCAGGTTTGTGTTCCAACCAAGCAGTAACACACCTGATTCAACTAATCGTGTCTTGATTGAAGTCTGTGGTTAGTTGATTAGTTGAATCAGGTGTGTACTGGTTGCAAAGAACAAAAGCATAAGTCCACATTGATCTCTGTGGATAAGATTGGACCCCCCCCCCCGTTATAAATGAAACTTTCACGATGAATACTAATATTTATTTTAATAACTTCAGGGGAGTTAAATATATTCACATTTTACACATCAGTTTCTAAGTTTTAAACATTTGTTAATTAAAAAATATATATAAATATTTTAGAGGTGAGATTATTTGGAACCCCCTGTAACACTCGATACCCATTAAGCCCAGTCCAGACTTTTCACATATTTTATCAAATATTTGTATTGCCTCATTAAATTCATAAAACCTCACATAAGAGATTCACCTTTCATTTTATCTCCACTTTTCTTACAAAAATGAGGGCAGTATATGTTAGAAATGTCTAAACTTAGCTTTTGGTGGGTTTAAGTACACTTACCCACATTTTTCAGTGAACTATCGAAAAACGAAATGTGCATAGGTAAAATCATGGGTGTGGGAGTTAATAATATTGTTTTTTACAACATAGACATATACTCACACATCTGTTTAATGGCTGTCGACTATCACTGACTCGGATCAGGCCCTTCGTTGTTTTATTTCCCTGTTTAAATCTAATCCTTGAGAAATGACAGGAAAGAAATGTAGCTTTGGGCTGAGGCTAGACTGACTGACTGAAGTCTGATAGGCAGAGTTTCAGACAGTTTTGAGAAATAGATGTCTATCTCTGGTTAGAAAAGCTAAATAGACATACTTCTTGAATTGTGTGTCGGAAACTGGTAGTAATCCAGCAACATTTCTGGAAAGTGGTCAAATCTTTGAAACAAAACTCCATCTCCTCGTTGCCTCAACAGGTTTTGACAGCCTCTGGTCCCATACTAGACCAAATTGAAATGTGTAGTACTTTTAATAACCGTTTTTGATTCAGCTGCCCACTTGTTTGAAAGGATAGTGTCTGAAAATGAATCTCCTCCCACTAAAAGGAGTCCTTTAGTCACCTCAGAACAGATTGTAGAGAACGATGCTCTAACAGACTCACATACTTTATTTTATTTTCAACCATTTGATGTCTACGATGTATTATTGATTTTTTTATCCACAGGGGCTGATTCACTTGACCCCTTTTTACTACAGCTCTCTGCCCCACTCGTTGTTGAACCTTTAACCTGTATTTTTAACTTGGCATTTGCTACTGATGTTCTCCCCAAAAAAATGTGGAAAGTGGCACGTCCTCCCCCTACATAAAGGGGGAGATCCTTCTGACTTAGATAATTACCGTCCAAATCTCCACGTTTTTTAACTTCTAATTCTATTGTAAATATGCACCGGTCTGGTTTTAGATGTGGAACACAGCACTGTTTCAGCCACTATGCTTGTTTTAGATGTAGATTCGTTTAGGATCTCTTTTAGTCCTCATTGGGAGTAATCTTCCAAGAGTCCTTAAACATTAAAATACAATTTATAATACGATCACATTTTCACTGTTACAAACAGACATAATACACGGACATATTGACCAGATAAATACTCTAACAGTCTAAAAAGACAGATTGATTCTTCATCGACCACAGTCCAGCACAACTTTCCTATGTGTTTCCTGTGTGTTATATTTAAATGATGTTATTTTGCCCATTTCCCTTTTCTGTCTGGACAATTTATTCCTAGTATTGACTGAAGGTCTGTCTCTTACCAACTGAATACTGTTTGTGAATAGAACTTGGGCGTTTTAAATGATGTATATTATGAAATAAAATAAACATGTTCCTTTCAATTATCTTGTTGATTGATGACCAACCAAGAGCATTGCGCATGACTGCAACAGAAGAACCATAAGAACCTTAAAACAATCCTTGCTGCGTTGTTCTGTGCAATCTGCAGCCTCCTAATGTCACTTGCTGTTGCATTTCCCCAGACCACAGAGCAGTAGTTCACCTGACTCTCAATTCATGCTTGTTTTAGATTATGTGTTAAATTGCCTAGATCATAAAAAACATTGTGTTCCCCTATTTATAGACCTTTCCAAGGCATTCAACATCGTTGACCATTACCTACTCATTCAAAGACCATTCTTAAATGGTCCTGGACTAGGAGTCTTGCATCTGGCAGTCTGATGGACAAATCCACAGTGGAGTTATGGTCCAGGGCTTTTTAATTCATGGTTAGGACTAGGCCCCTTAGTTCCCATGATGTGAAATCTTAACGCTACAGCATACAATGACATTCTAGATGATTCTGTGCTTCCAACTTTGTGGCAACAGTTTGGGGAAGGCCTATTCCTGTTTTAGCATGAAAATGCCCCCCTGCACAAAGCGAGGTCCATACAGAAATGGTGATCGAGATCGGTGTGAAAAGAACTTGACTGGCATGCACAGAGCCCTGACCCTAACCCCATCGAACACCTTTGGGATGAATCGGAGCTCCGACTGCGAGCCAGGCCTAATTTCCCAACATCAGTGCCCGACCTCACTAATGCTCTTGTGGCTGAATGGAAGCAAGTCCCCACAGCAATGTTTCAACTTCTAGTGGAAAGCCTTCCCAAAAGAGCAGAGGCTATTATAGCAGCAAAGGGGGGAACAGCTCCATATTAATGCCCATGATATTGGAATGAGATGTTCGACGAGCAGGCGTCCACATACTTTTGGCCACAGAGCTCTGTGCTCTGACCAGACAGACAGAGTACTGCTCCGCACATTGTCGGCTCTGAGCAGCAATCCCTGACAACAAGTGCTGGGCCAGCACACATCACCTCGCAGAAATCCACACACACGCACGGTTGCACAAACGAACCCACACACAACACGTGCTTGCACGAAGAAACAAATGCAGGCAGGCACACACCCTGCCTGACACTGTTCACACACACACACGCATGCGCACACACAATCATCAGTGTTTTCTTAGCGAGAGACCCGTGGCTGCTGTTGTTGCTGAGGGACGTGGTGGTCTGAGTGTTCCAAACACAGCCCTATGGTTCTGGAATGCAGGGGGGGTGAGGCAGGGGGTACACAGGGACTGTGAATGATGGAAAGAATCCTTAATGTGTTCCCCACTTGGCCTGGTCAGATATACTAGACAAGAATAATAGAACTGCAGGTCGTAGTCCACCAAAACCACATCTGCCTACAGAAGCGCTCTCAACGCTAGTCCTGTTTAATACCTCTTGGTGAACTAGTTGGTACCGTACTAATGCACATATACCTGCAGAAATGTTTTAGACACCAGTCCAGTTAGGCGTTTATTGAGCTACTAATCCATGATGCGTCGGCCGCAAAAAAACAGGGCTGTCGGGGGTGTTTGGGGCTGATTGTGAGGCCATGGAGTCACGCTCCAGAGTTGTCTGGCTGATAGGGGTGCTAGCTGGCAGCTCGGCCCCACAGCACTCCTCCTCAGTGGGCTGCAGAACCGTCGACACACTGGTCTCCGTCCGGCTGGCTCGGTACACACTCACCTGGAAACCGAGATAAAGTAGACAAAGTTTATACACACATTCATGCATATACAAAGTACACGGACTTGAAACACACACACACACACCTGAGTTTGTAGGTAGCTGGTGGACTTGAGTTCCAGTCCCTCGTAGGAGCCTGCAGGAACACACGGACACCAACAGAACACCTGCTGAAAGCCTGCTCTGAACCTAGAGAGGGATACATATACGTATAGAGACAGACAGAGGAACAAAGAGACAAATGGGAACAGCTCATAGCCACCCACAGAATGGTGTGTGGATGTCTGTGTATGTAGGTAATCCCACCTGTCATTGAGACAGCAGTAGATGATAGGGTTGTACATGGTGGAGCTCATGGCCAACCACATGACAGCCAGGTAGACCTGCTGGATGTAGCGCCACTCAAATAGCTGCATGGGGTCAGGGTGGAACTGCTGGAGCAGGAAGTAGATGTGGTACGGCAGCCAGCACACTGCAAACGTACACACCACCACGATCATCATCTTCACTACCTGAGAGGGAGGTTAGAGAGTTGAAGGAAATTCAGGGATTTGCCTAAGAATATTCATTTAAGAGGTTCCTTGCTGTGTGCGTGTGGGCGTACGTCAATCATCACGCACGGTCATCATCTTCACTACGCAGAGAGAGGGGAGGGGGATGGATAGAGAGAGAAAAAGGGAGGGAGAAATAGAGAGAGAGAGAGAGAGAGAGAGAAAGAAAGGGAGGGAGAAATAGAGAGAGAGAGAAAGGGAGTGGGAAATTGAGAGAGTGAGAGAGAGAGAAAGGGAGGGAGGGAGGGAGGGAGAAATAGAGAGAGAGAAAGGGAGGGAGAACTAGAGAGAGGGAGAAATGGAGGGAGAAATAGAGAGAGAAAGGGAGGGAGAAATAGAGAGAGAGAGAGAAAGGAAGGAGAAATAGAGAGAGAGAAAGTGAGGAAGAAATAGAGAGAGAGAGAGAGAGAGAGAGAGAGAAAGGGAGGGAGAAATAGAGAGAGAGAGAGAGAGAGAAAGGGAGGGATAAATAAAGAGAGAGGGAGAGAGAGAGAGGGAGGGAGAAATAGAGAGAAAAGGGATTGGGAAATAGAGAGAGAGAAGGAGGGAGGGAGGGAGGGAGGGAGGGAGGGAGGGAGGGAGGGAGGGAGGGAGGGAGGGAGGGAGGGAGGGAGGGAGGGAGGGAGGGAGGGAGGGAGGAATAGAGAGAGAGAGAGAGAGAGAGAGAGAGAGAGAGAGAGAGAGAGAGAGAGAAAGGGAGGGAGGGAGAAATAGAGAGAGAGAGAGAGAGAGAGAGAGGGAGAGAGAGAGAGAGAAAGGGAGTGGGAAATAGAGAGAGAGATTAAAGCAATTTAGTAATTTGCCTAAGAATATCTACTTAATTAATAGGTTTCCCACTGTGTCATGCTTACTTGTGTGTGTGTGTGTGTGGTTGATTGGGTGTGTACCTTGCGTTTGGCGATGAGCTGTTCTCGGTAGCGGTGGGTGGAGTCTCCAGGGATTGTCCCCGCCCACAGGGACAAGCCCACCACCAGGTAGGCACATCCCATAATGCACAGCGGCAGGAAATAGTAAAGCAACACCACAGACAAATAGTACCTACACACATAGAGAGTTAGTTAGACACATGCACAGATCTGTCAAAGTGCCCTTGAGCAAGGGCACTTAACCCTAGTTTCTCCAGTGTCGCCATTAATATTGGCAGATCCCTGGCTATGACCACAATCTCCGAGGGTGTCTCAGGGAGAGAGGAATATGCAAAAACTTTTCCAATTCACACATGCGTTAAAATGCACACTTATACAAATACAGGGACCCGCCAAATTATTACACACAAAAGTCGGACAGGGATGTCACTCAGATAGTAGTCTAGTGGAACACAGAGTCCTGAATTGCTTCCTTATCTCTGCGTCCGCCTGTCCACACATACAAACACACACACATACTGTCTGCTGATTGATTATCAGTCTCGCTACAGGGAGTAGCGAGACTCACTGAAAGATGCATGAAATCAATTAACTGAGAGTAGGAGAGGAGAGGGGGAGGGAAGAGGAAGAGGAAGGAGGGAAGGTCACGAGGATTTATCATCTCCTAGCCCCTAACTTTACCATCAGACTAACTACAGGGAGTCAGCTGCTTATGGAAATGACTTCAATTCCTTCAACACCTGAGACTAATGGAGATACTAAATAACACACAGACACACACACACACACATATATACTCATGAGAGAGGGAGAGGGAGAGGGAGAGAGGGAGGGAGAGGGAGAGGGAGAGGGAGAGGGAGAGGGAGAGAGAGGGAGAGGGAGAGGGAGAGGGAGAGCAGGTGGAGGGCGAGAAAAACGGCAAGAACAAGTGAGAGAGAGAGGCAGAAAAAGTGGGGACAGCGAGAGC
Source organism: Oncorhynchus kisutch (assembly GCF_002021735.2). Taxonomy (NCBI): domain Eukaryota; kingdom Metazoa; phylum Chordata; class Actinopteri; order Salmoniformes; family Salmonidae; genus Oncorhynchus; species Oncorhynchus kisutch. Next base: position 9,904,201 of record NC_034202.2, on the reverse strand, counting down.
GAGAACTGTGAAACTAGTGATGCCGGGATTCAATCCGATCGCGGGTTACAGGCATTGCGGCTTTTAAAGTCAATTTCCGATTGAGCCGATATAAGCAGCGTTTACTGGGATTAATGGGATTAATGGGATGTCCGCGAACGCCGCAACTTTTCCTTTAGAAGTGGAAATGCCTAGAACCCGTGATCGGATTGAATCCCGGCACGAGACAACTAGGAAAAAGCCAGGACCATGTGCATCCACATGCACGTGTGTGTGTGTGTGTTTAGGAACTATAAAATCAATAATGTCAGGTAATTAGTAGAGTAAATTCTGTAATAAAGAATTGTTTAATAGCTAAAAAGACCACTTTGTGTTTCTTGGGCAATTGACAAATAAGGTTTTTCGAGTTAGAAAATGTCAAGTTAATGAATTAACATGAACTAATGATACTTGAACTGATAATGAACTGATAATATGAACTGGTAATACTGCCATCGTCATCGAGGCAGAGGCAATGGACATGTACATTCACTATATATGCAAAAGTATGTGGACACACCTTCAAATTAGTGGATTTGGGTATTTCAGCCACACCTGTTGCTGACAGGTGTATAAAACCAAGCACGCAGCCATGCAATCTCCACAGACAAACATTAGCAGTAGAATGGCCTTACTGAAGAGCTCAGTGACTTTCAACGTCCAATACTTTCAACGTCCAACAAGTCAGTTCGTCAAATTTCTTCCCTGCTAGAGCGGCCCGGTCAACTGTAAGTGCTGTTATTGTGAAGTGGAAACATCTAGGAGCAACTACGGCTCAGCCCCGAAGGGGTAGGCCACCCCAAGGAAAAGGGTGGCTATTTGTAGAATCTCAAATGACACATAATGACACATATGTGTCTCAAATGACACATAGAATGTCAATGACACATATTTACGAAGTTCCTAAGAGAACCACAAATTCCTAAGAACATTTTGAAGAATTGCGTTTACGAACTATCTTATGAACTTCTAATTTTTTTCCTTAAGAAACTTCTTATGTTTTTTCGGTAGTAATGTTTTGTGAATCCGGCCCCAGGTGACTACCCCATGAAGCTGGTTGAGAGAATGCCAAGAGTTTGCAAAGCTGTCATCAAGGCAAATGGTGGCTACTTTGAAGAATCTCAAATATATTTTGATTTGTTCAACACTTTTTTGGTTACTCCATGATTCCATATGTGTTATTTCAAAGTTTTGATGTCTTCACTATTATTCTACAATGTAGAAAATAATTAAAAAAATAAAGAAAAACTTGTGACCAGTTAGTGTACATGTAAACTCAGCAAAAAAATAAATGTCCTCTCACTGTCAACTGCATTTATTTACAGCCTACATGTCAGCCTATATGAACATTACAAGATTCAACAACTGAGACATAAATACATGTGACTAACAGAAATGTAATAATGTGTCCCTGAACAAAGGGGGGGGGATCAAAATCAAAAGTTAGTCAGTATCTGGTGTGGCCACCAGCTGCATTAAGTTCTGCTGTGCCTCTACTCCTCATGGACTACACCAGATTTTCCAGTTCTTGCTGTGAGATGTTACCCCACTTTTCCACCAAGGCGCCTGCAAGTTCCCGAACATTTCTGGCGGAATGGCCCGAGGCCTCACTCTCCGATCCAACAGGTCCCAGACGTGCTCAATGGGATTGAGATCCGGGCTCTCAGTGCCTTCATCAACCACTATCGATGCAGCCTGCGCGAGGACATCCGATGGGAGTTGGCCTGCAGGGATGCCACCATCACCTTTGACCAACTGGTGGATCTGTCCATCTGGTTGGATAACCTGCTGGTCACGTGGACATCGTGACGGTGGCTATGGAGACATATGTCTCAGAATCCCTGCGTCAGGGGTACCTTCAGAACTCCACTTCACCCGCCTCCTCGAGTATATTTTTTGTGAAGAAGAAGGATGGAGGTCTACGCCCATGTATTGACTATAGAGGTCTCAATCAAATCACGGTGAGGTACAGTTACCCGCTACCTCTTATCGCCATGGCGATTGAGTCAATGCATGCATTTTCCCATTTGTTTGTAGCCCCCAGCACAGAGGAGATAGGAGCACTGAGGTTTCTGGCAAATTTTCACCCCTGAGCATAGCTTGCTAGAAAGCTATTTAGCAAACCAGCTACAAAACATTATCCAATAAGCAAGCAGGCAGACCACTTTCCTGCAGTTAAATCACCAAATTGCTCTCCAGTTGCCTAATGGGTGGAATGTTCTAAAGATTTTTCATAATTTCATAAATATATATATATATTTTTGGGCGCTTTTTCTCCCCAATTTCATGGTATCCAATTGTTTTAGTAGCTACTACCTTGTCTCATCCCTACAACTCCCGTACGGGCTCGGGAGAGACGAAGGTTGAAAGTCATGCGTCGTCCGATACACAACCCAACCAAGCCGCACTGCTTCTTAACACAGCGCGCATCCAACCCGGAAGCCAGCCGCACCAATGTGTTGGAGGAAACACCGTGCACCTGGCAACCCGCCACAGGAGTCGCTGGTGTGCGATGAGACAAGGACATCCCTACCGGCCAAGCCCTCCCTAACCCGGATGACGCTAGGCCAATTGTGCGTCGCCCCACGGACCGACAGAGCCTGGGCGCAAACCCAGAGTCTCTGATGGCACAGCTGGCGCTGCAGTACAGCGCCCTTAACCACTGCGCCACCCGGGAGGCCCATTTCATAAATAATTGTAAAAAAAAATTAAACAGCTATGGAAGTTGATAATGTGTCATCTAAATCATCCTAAACTGCCTCTCAGTGAGTCTGTCACTGCAAGTTATCTTGTCTCCTCTTCTGTTTACCTGGCTATGCAAATTAATTGACATAGGGGTGTTCATAAATTCACTCTGGAGTGCCAGAGTGTGCTCAGAGTGCACTCTGAGTGTTCGTAAAGTCAGAGCATTGTCAGATTGTCTTTTCGTAAATGCCGAGTGTTTCGCTCTCGGAACGTTCAGCTCTGGCCGAGGAGTAGGGTTGATCTGAGCATTCTGACCTCACAACGGCAGTCAAACACCCAAGATAATTGGCTAAAGTTGGCTAGCTTGCTAGCTACTTCCTGACACAAATGAGAGAACACCTCTCTCTGACCCTTTTACTCACACTAGCAAAGCTGGCTGGCTGTTTTCATGTTATCTAGAGAGCTGGTGACTGTAACTGTGCTGCTGGCAACAATTTATCAATGTTTTTTGCAGACGTTTACTGACACCGGTCATATTCAAAGGGCATTGCTTGTTTGTAAATTAACCAGTTATTCTGATTTCTGGCACAGTTAGACGAGAGTGCGCTGAAATCGGAGTAGATAGCACGAGTGAATTTAATTTGGAGTAGATAGCCAGAGGTAATTTGGAGTAGATAGCACGAGTGAATTTAATTTGGAGTAGATAGCCAGAGGTAATTTGGAGTAGATAGCCAGAGGTAATTTGGAGTAGATAGCCAGAGGTAATTTGGAGTAGATAGCCAGAGGTAATTTGGAGTAGATAGCCAGAGGTAATTTGGAGTAGATAGCCCGAGTGAATTTACAAACGCAACCATAAAGTCTCCGTGGGCTAGTGACTGAAAACAGGCATAATTGAAACAAAAGTGGCTTTTAACTCTCCGTTCAAAGGCTGTCATGGAGTTTCTCATATGCACCTTCATTTGTAATAACAAATACATGTTTCTATTATATACCATTCGATATTAGTGGTTGTACCATACGTAAGCCCTGTGTTTTGGTTAATCGTGTCACATAACCTGGATTTGAACCTTTATTTCAAGCTTTCTCATCAAACTGTCCCCTTTTCTTTTTGTATCAGACGGTCCGGCAACATCCTCAGACAATTGCTTACATTTTTGGTCTAATTCTCATTTGGAAAAGGCTTAACATAAAAGGTTAAACGCCAAGTCATGTGACATGATTAAACAAAAGCTTTGGCTGCGGATCCGACTTATTTTCTTCTTCCAAACGCGGAAGGTCCCAAAGCTTCTGTGCATATGGGGATCACGTTCTGCACGTGTGTTTCTTAATACCTGTACTTCACACTCACATTTTGTTGGTCTCCTTCCCCTTCACATATCTCACTGTCAATCGTGAATGATAATTCTTCAAGTTGTACCCGGTGAAACGGGCCTTGCAGCATCAACCATTTGATCTCAATCAGTTTAACAGGGATCTGCATATAAGATCGTGTTGAGTTATAGGGCTTACAGTGTTGTTTTCAATGATGTACAGTGAGACAATTTTATAGCATAGCAAACTGTAGCATAGCCCACCTGTGTCTTTTGCCTCGTGGCAGTTGAGTTTTGGCCATATGAGAGAAAAATGTGGTGGTGTTTTTGTCTTCCAGTAACTCTATGCTTCTATATTCTGTTCGGTAGAATACTATCATTATGTGATCGTGCAGACATTGATTCCACTTTGATCTGACTTTATTAAAACGAGAACCATTTGCCAGAGTAGCCTGTTCTCTACGATTATAGCAGAGTGTCCAAAGTACAGAATAAAGACATGCGCAGAAGCTTCGGGACCTTCAGCGCTATGGAAAAAATCGTCTCCAGAGCCACACGGGGCCCTAACCATTATGACATTGATAATATGTCATGACAGAGGACAAAGATGTGAACATTTGTGAACATTTGTGAACATTTGTGGGAGATTTCTTTCTGCTGAATTGGAGGGTCCACTCCAGCGTGGGCTTTGATGTCATATCATGAAACATGGACAGAAATAGTGTTATGTAGTCCCCTTCTACGGTTGGTCGCACTATATGATGTTAGTGATTCTCAAATAGAATTATTCAAGTATTTCAAAGAAAATAATTCCATCCTAGCCAAATACTTGGACAGTATTTCATTATATCATCAAATATGTATGTCAAAGTTAAATATTTGCAGTTTTCTTATGAGTTACACCAAATTCACAACACTTCTGTCGTCAACATCAGACGATTGCACCACATGACATTATAACCATTTGACTTGTCAAAACAATAAAAAGAATTGGCTTTGTGATAAATTGATGGGCTGCCAAACAAAGGAGAAATGTACTATTAGAATCATTTTTGCATATCTTGTTTTTCCCATATAAATATTATCCTTTGAAACAGAAAATGATCCATCTGGTCAATTACGCTCTTAAATGCTGCATCCTTGACTAACAATATGAAACTGGTATCATTTATAGAGAGGAACTTACAGTATATTGTCCCGGTTTGGAACATGGCTGTCTAGGGAGCCTAGGCAGTTAATGAAGAATATTCATATCTTTAATATACTTGATTTGAATTTGCTTATTTTCTGTGTGCCAGACAAAATGCACCAGATACATAACATGGCCACACAGCATCAATAGACGACATGACACTACAAAAAAAAACAGAAAAACAACAACAGCAATGCAATTCATTCAAGTCCTTGAAGTCCTACGACTTCTGCCTAACGATGGTTCTTCGTAACACAACACACAGAGGCTGTGCATCTACTATGTGTCTGGTTCTTAATCAATCTGTTGACTAATCGAGGTTGGATAGACTCATGAATCTATTCCACTAGACTAGGATGTTACAGACATTTCAGAGTGATTCCATTCCAGTATGGGCCGGAAATATTTTTTGGTATCTCAGATTGTTCTGGCAATTCTCACATAGAAACTGCATTGGAAGGATGTTTGATATTATTTTTTTTACCATAAAATCATGATGAAAGTGGCAATTTTAGGCCTTTCTTTGACCTGTGAGAATTGCCAGAACAATCTGTGATACAAAAAAATATGTTGGGGCTATCATGGTGTGGGATCACCCTTACCTCAAAGACAGAAAAAGGAAGTGAGTACTAAATCAGATTTTACAGACAGAAAATGATGCAGTTTATTCTCTAATGTCTAATGCTTTGTGTGTGTGTGTGTGTGTGTGTGTGTGTCAGTACTCACATCTTCTTGAAGTCCATGGTTGTGTTGTTGGTGTAGTCGGGCCATTGGATGTAGCAGACAGTCCTACCAGGCAGCTGTTCTGTAGCTGAGTAGAAGTACTGGGGGAAGGCCAACAGTAGAGCTAACACCCAGATCACTCCGATCACTACACGGGTCTCTGTCGAAGACAACCTCTGCCTCAAGGGGTGGATGATAGCCATGTATCTGGAACAAACACACACACACACACACACACACACACACACACACACACACACACACACACACACACACACACACACACACACACACACACACACACACACACACACACACACACACACACACACACACACACACACACACACACACACACACACACACATTGTGATCAGTAACACACACACACACACACATGCAGACCCTTCCTCCCCTTCATCCTTTCCACCTTCATCCTTCCATCCTTTCCACCCCTTCTCCCTCTCCTCCCGTCCGCTCCGCTCCTCTTCTCCTCCCCTCCCCTCTAGGCGCATGATTATTGCCCCTTCCCATTTCATTCTCATTTTCTCCCTGCCTTTCTCTATCCCTACCTCCCTCTCTATCCTCCTCTCCCTCCTTCCCTCTGCCTGTTGAGGTCAAATCGATCATCCGCAGACACACCTCTTGTAAACACCCAGCAAAACAAAGTTGGTTCTGTTAAAGTTCCCAGAGCATTTGCAAGGTTGCGGCAAATCAAATCAAAGTGTTTTGGTCGTGTGCACAGACTTACAGATGTTATCACGGGTGCAGCAAAATGCTTGTGTTTCTAGCTCCAACAGTGCAGTCATACCTAGCAAAAATGTAATAAAACAATATACACATAAAACAGAAAAATAAAATACATTTATATCAGAACGTGCAATGTCAGAGACAGGAATATAAACATACATGCACTACCAGTCAAAAGTTTTAGAACACCGACTCATTCAAGGGTTTTTCTTTATTTTTACTATTTTCTACATTGTAGAATAATAGTGAAGACATCAAAACTATCAAATAACACATATGGAATCATGTAGTAACTAAAAAAGTGTTAACAAATCCAAATATGCTTTGCACAATCTTGGCATTCTCTCAACCAGCATCACCTGGAATGCTTTTCCAACAGTCTTGAAGGAGGTCCCACATATGCTGAGCACTTGTTGGCTGCTTTTCCTTCACTCTGCGGTCCGACTCATCCCAAACCATCTCAATTTGGTTGAGGTTGGGGGATTGTGGAGCCCAGGTCATCTGATGAAAGCACTCAATCACTCTCCTTCTTGGTAAAATAGCCGTTACAAAGCCTGGTGGTGTTTTGGGTAATTGTCCTGTTGAAAAACTAATTATATGCCAAACCAGATGGGATGGCATATTGCTGCAGAATGCTGTGGTAGCCATGCTGGTTAAGTGTGCCTTGAACAAAGCACCCCCACACCATAACACCTCCTCCTCCATGCTTTACGGTGGGAAATACACATGTGGGGATCATCCATTCACCCACACCAGTACCCGCAAAACACCAGTCTCAATGTCAATGGTGAAGAGGCGATTCCGGGATGCTGGCCTTCTTGGCAGAGTTCCTCTGTCCAGTCTCAATGTCAATGGTGAAGAGGCGACTCCGGGATGCTGGCCTTCTAGGTAGAGTTTCTCTGTCCAGTCTCAATGTCAATGGTGAAGAGGCGACTCCGGGATGTTGGCCTTCTTGGCAGAGTTCCTCTGTCCAGTCTCAATGTCAACAGTGAAGAGGCAACTCCGGGATGCTGGCCTTCTAGGTAGAATTCCTCTGTCCAGTCTCAATGTCAACAGTGAAGAGGCGACTCCGGGATGCTGGCCTTCTTGGCAGAGTTCCTCTGTCCAGTCTCAATGTCAACAGTGAAGAGGCGACTCCGGGATGCTGGCCTTCTTGGCAGAGTTCCTCTGTCCAGTGTCTGTATTCTTTTCTAAATGACCCCAAACGTTTGAACGGTAGGGTATATACACATATAATGTTGTGTATAGACAGCATGGACAGTATTTGAATAAAGAAGGTGTGTACAGCAGTAGTTATATAGGATGAGCCTTGACTAGAATACAGTATATACCTGTACATATAAAGTGGGTAAAACACTATGTAAACATTATTAAAGTGACCAGTGTTCAATGACACTATGTACATAGGGCAGCAGTCTCTAAGGTGCAGGGTCGAGTACCGGGTGAGAGCCGGCTAGTAACAGTGACTAAGGCTAGTGGTGACTGTTTAACCAGTCTGATGGCCTCTCAGTCTCTCGGTTCCAGCTTTGATGTACCTATGCTGCCTCCGCCTTCTAGATGGTAGTGGGGTGAACAGGCCGTGGCTCAGTTGGCTGAGTTTCTTGGTGATCTTCTTGGCCTTCCTGTGACACCGGGTGCTGTAGATGTCCTGTAGGCAGGCAGTGTGCACCCCGGTGATGCTTTGGGCTGACTGCACCACCCTTTGTGAACCACAGCCCAACTGTGGTTCTCATAACACAAGAACTGTCCAGGTGCGCTGATGATTATACAATGTTTGTATAAAATACTCGCCTGATGTTGTAGGAAAGTTCCCAGAACACTGTCCGTTCTTTCAAGGTTCCCAGAATGTTGTATTAGGTTGTACGGACAGTCTGGTGGGAACATGGCGGGGATATCACTAAGCATATTTTCCCAAAACACTAAAACTGTACAGTTGTGGGGATGATTATACAATGTTTCTTTTAGCGAGCAAAAAAAACACTCACGTGATGTCAAAAGAATGTTCCCAGAACACTTTTTCTTTTTATGTTCTTCAAAAAGTTCCGAATTTTTTTCTTTCGGTTGTGGGAACATTGTGTGGATATGACAAGAGATAGTGTTTTGGGAGCCGAAAACTGTCCAGTTGTGCTGACATTCAGCCAATGTTTCTACTCGGGTGCGCAACACATCCCGTTGATGTCGCAAGAATGTCGACGGAACAGCTGGGTCCTGACTTCTTTAAAGGCTCCCAGGGAACATTTCATTAGGTTGTGGGAACAGTGTGGGTACATTACCAGAGCTATACGGTAGGTACCCCGAAAAGAAGCACGTAAATCTGTCCGGGTTGTGAGGACATTCTTACAACGTTTGCATCAGGGTGCACAAAACGTTCCCTCAACGTTCTCAGAACGTCATGCCTAGGCTTTCCAGAATGATAACGTTACATTTTGAACAGGCCACGGAGGTTTCTTTCATCAAGTCAGTCCCATGACAATGTATTCTACATTTATTGTAGAATAGCGTAGTACTTTGGAATGGTATCCCTGGAATAAAGCCACTGCGCCACTGGGATTGGACTTTCGCCCAAATATAAAGCTGTTGGCACATTTACTCTGACTTCCAGGTTGTTCTAGAAGGTTGTGGAAGAGAGAATCCATCTAGAAGTATCCTCTATTATAATTTACTCCTCTTCTTTATATAATATATATTTATATATATATATATATATATATATATATATATATATATATATATATATATTTATTATTTAAAGTTGTTCTGACTTGTATTTTTTTCCGACAAAACTTGATTTCACAAATCATGTTAAATTATTGCCTGGGAGATTTCGGTGAGGTGTACATACATATGTACTAAGACATAGTGTACAGCCATAGTTTAGACCGTAATTGATGGATTTCAGTACAACGGGAAATCCACTGGAAACATTCTGATCCTGGTTGGGCAGCAGACTAAGTAGCCGGCGGCTTGAAGATGGCAGATCACAGGTTCAAATATACTTGAATACTATTCTTTAAAAAAGCTGTAGCTATTTTGGGGATAATACCCTAATACAATATGATGATGTGAGAAGATTGAAAGGCCATTTGTTTAAAAGTTGGGCAGCACACTTCAATTTTAGAAGAACGTTGAAGCAATGTTTTCCTAACTACTTTCCTTTTCGTTGAAGTATGTTTTTAGAACAATTATGGATTGTCTAACCTTGCAAAATACTTTATAACATAGGAATGTTTCTTGTTTGTTGTTATAGGTGGTAGTAGTAATATCTCCATCAACATTAGCTGAATATTCCAAGATTTAAATAAAAAAATATCTAACTTCGGTTACTTAATTTCTAATGCATGCTCAGGGAACGTTATTAAAACCATCATGTCATAACGTCATGCTATAACTTCGTGAGACCATTGTAGGACTATTCCCTGCTTGTTGTTATGGGTGTTTTGAATAACATATCCATCAAAATTAGAAAGAAGGTTCCTGTAATGTTTCCATGGAAACACTTCTATTGCTCCCACATTTTGTTGCGGCAGTGTGTTCTAAGAACATTACCGGAACGCTGTGTTATTACATTCCCTTGGCAACCTAATAAGAACCTTAGGGGAATGTTCTGTGGTCGTTTTTTACAGATAATTGTGACCAACATTTCAGTGAATGTTAGGAGAAAATTCTAAGGATATTTCATTTCCAACTTTTAATTCAAAAAAAAAAAATTGGGTAATCCCCCCCAAGAATGTTGAATGTTTGTGGGATGTTATCATCCTAATGTTAGCTCAAACCCTAACTGGAAGTTAAGGGGAATCTTAGGTCATGTTTTGAGCATGTTCCCGGTTTGCTGGGCACTCTGTGTGAGCATCAAATGGGGCAAAGGCTGCTCTCTCTCTCTCTCTCACACATACACATACACACGAGAGAGAGAGAGAGAGAGAAAGAGAGAGAGAGAGAGAGAGAGAGAGAGAGAGAGAGAGAGAGAGAGAGAGAGAGAGAGAGATGAAAGCTGACTACTGAAATTGCTGGAATGTTCAGATTGTTCTGACATTGTGGTGACCGACTAATGAGAGGGGGATCTGTGTTCTGACAGTGAACCCAGAACAAGGGATGGAGAGAAGGTGAGATGGAGAAGAGGGGAGCAGGGATGATCTGAAGGAAAAGGCTGCTCACACACACTTACGCTGTGGCGACATACTGATGACAGTATGTGAGAGAGAAACAGGGTTGGAGAATGGATCCCGAGGAAAAGGTTGCTCATACACACACATTTCAAACACATACAGTATATACACACACACAACACCCACTTGAGTTGTGACTAGACAAGACCTTTAAACAAGTCAACATTCACAAAGCCGCAGATTACCAGGATGTGTGCTCAAAGCATGCACGGATCAAGTGTCTTCACTGACATTTTCAACCTGTCCCTGACCGAGTCTGTAATACCTACATGTTTCAAGCAGACCACCATAGTCCCCGTGACCAAGGAAGCAAAGGTAACCTGCCTAAATGATTACCACCCCGTAGCACTCACATCTGTAGCAATGAAGTGCTTTGAAAGGCTGATCATGGCTCACATCAACAGCATCCTCCTAGATACCCTATCCCCAACAGATCCACAGATGGCGCAATCTCAATCGCACTCTACACTGCCCTTTCCCAACTGGACAAAAGGAACACCTATGTGAGAATGCTGTTCATTGACTACAGCTCATCGTTCAACGCCATAGTGCCCACGAAGCTCATCACTAAGCTAAGGACCCTGGGACTAAACACCTCCCTCTGCAACTGGATCCTGGACTTCCTGACAGGCCGCTCCATCTGATCCTCAACACTGGGGCCCCTCAGGGGTGTGTACTTAGTCCCCTCCTGTACTCTCTGTTCACCCATGACTGCGTGGCCAAACACGACTCCAACAGCATCATTAAGTTTGCTGATGACACAACAGCCTGATCACCGACAAGACAGCCTATAGGGAGGAGGTCAGAGAACTGGCAGTGTGGTGCCAGGACAACAACCTCTCCCTCAATGTGAGCAAGACAAAGGAGCTGATCGTGGACTACAGGAAAACGCGGGCCAAACAGGCCCCCATTAACATTGACGGGGCTGTAGTGGAGCGGGTAGAGAGTTTCAAGTTCCTTGGTGTCCACATCACCAACAAACTATCATGGTCAAAACAAACCAAGACAGTCGTGAAGAGGGCACGACAAAACCTTTTCCCCTTCTGGAGACTGAAAAGATTTGGCATGGGTCCCCAGATCCTCAAAAAGTTCTACAGCTGCACCATCGAGAGCATCCTGACGGTTGCATCACCGCCTGGTATGACAACTGCTCGGGATCTGACCTTAAGGCACTACAGAAGGTAGTGGCATCACTGGGGCCAAGCTTCCTGCCATCCTGGACCTATATAATAGGCGGTGTCAGAGGAAGACAGACTGTTTTTCTCTGCTACCGCAAGGTAAGTGGTTCCGGAGCGCCAAGTCTAGGACCAAAAGGCTCCTTAACAGCTTCTACCCCCAAGACTGCTGAACAATTAATCAAATGGCCACCAGACTATTTACATTGACACCCCTTGCTGCTACTCGCTGTTTATTATCTATGCATAGTCACTTCACCCCTACCTACATGTACAAATGACCTCAACTAACCTGTACCCCAAAACACTGACTCGGTACCGGTACCCCCTGTATATAGCCTAAGTTATTGTTGTGTTATTGTGTTACTTTAAAAAAAAAATACTTTAGTTTATTTGGTAAATATTTGTTGAACTCTTCTTGAACGGCACTGTTGGTTAAGTTTCACTTGTTGTATTCGACACTTGACAAATAAAGTTTGATTTGATTTGACAAGTCAAAAGCTAATCCTGTGGTTTTATATCTCCCTCTCTAACTGTAAGCATCAGCTGTCAGAGCAGCTTACCGATCACTGTACCTGTACACAGCCAATCTGTAAATAGCACACCCAACTACCTCATCCCCAGATTGTTACTTATCCTCTTGCTCTTTTTGCACCCCAGTATCTCTATTTGCACATCATCATCTGCACATCTATCACTCCAGTGTTAATGCTAAATTGTAATTATTTTGCCTCTATGGCCTATTTATTGCCTTACCTCCCTACTCTTCTACATCTGCACCCACTGTACATAGATTTTTCTATTGTGTTATTGACTGTACGTTTGTTGATGTGTAACTTCGTGTTGTTTTTGTCACACTGCTTTGCTTTATCTTGGTCAGGTCGCAGTTGTAAATGAGAACTTGTTCTCAACTGGCCTCCCTGGTTAATTAAAGGAGAAATAAAAATATATATTTGTTTTAATGAAGCCAATGCTGAAGAGTATAGAGGGGATTTATGACTCATGTTGCCTTCAGAAAGTATTCATATCCACATTTTGCTGTGTTACAGCCTGAATTTAAAATTGATTCAATGTAGATGTTTTTGTGACTGGCCTAAACACAATCCTCCATAATGTCCTCAATAAAGTCAAATGATATTTTTCAAAATGTGTACAAATTAATGCAAAATAGTATTCAACCCCTTTGTTACCCCTTTGTTACGGCAAGCCTAAATAAGTTCAGGGGTAAAAATGATCTGTAAGGTCCCTCAGTCGAGCAGCGAATTTCAACACAGATTCAACCGCAAGGACCAGAGAAGTTTTCCAATGTCGTCTCGCAAAGAAGGGCAACGACTGGTAGATGGGCACAACAACAAAAAAGCGGACATTGTATGTCCGTTTAAGCATGGTGAAGTTATTCATTCAACTTTGGATGCTATATCAATACCAGGGTTTGGAATCAAAATTATTTTCCAATCGATTCATTCTGAACAGAACCCACTATTATTTTGTGATCCGTTCCACTGTGCCGACCAGCAAAGTTTCTGAACCGGTTCGAACCCCCAAAAAAGTACCGGTTGATATCATTCCTTTCTGTTCCTTTTTTAACCTGTGAAATCAACAGGTTTTTCCATTTAGCTCATTAATTTACCAATCGGTGCGGATAGAGCAGACAAGCTAGTTGTTCAGAGATGGAGAGAGAGAGAGAGAGAGAGAGAGAGAGGGTTGAGGAGCAGGCTTGAAGCAGTAGGCATCTTGTTATGATATGCATTATCTGAATTGGGTCCAAAGAATTATACCTACGATGAAGAAACTTATACCTTCTATGAAGGAACTTTGAATGTCCTTTGAGCTTGCAAGCTCACAAGCTTTCTAGCTAATTACCTTTTTATAGTTAATAAATCCAACGTGAAACGTGATAACTAGGCCTATAGTGTCCTTAGGTAGCATGTAAAAAAGTTAATCCATTCTTCTCTAGCTAATTAAAAATCTCTCTCCTATCTTTTCATGCTTCAAACGTCAGTACAGTCGCTTACGATAACGTCAGTACAGCAGCCTTCGAAAAGGGGGTGGGGCAAGTAGCCTAAACAGGCACACACACTGACAAATATTTTCAGCTGGCTGGCAGATGCTGTAATGCATTTCTGAGGGACATAGTGAGGGCTTTGCATGTTCACTTTGTTACGTTTTATGTGGGACTAGTATATAACTAGTATATAATGTTATTAACCATTTTCCATGCTTTTAAAATAACGGTTCTGTTCCAGAACAGTGTGGAACACTTTCGTTCCTGGTTCCGTTTCTGTTCCTTGAACCGGTTCCAACCCGTGATCAATACACCTAGTCACTACAGAGATACAGGCATCCTTCTTAACTCAGTTGCCTGAGAGGAAGGAAACGGCTCAGGGATTTCACCATGAGGCCAATGGTGACTTTAAAACAGTTACAGAGTTTAATGGCTGTGATAGGAGAAAACTGAGGATGGATCAACAACATTGTAGTTACTCCACAATAATAACCTAAATGACAGAGGGAAAAGAGCGAAGCCTGTACAAAAAATATTCCAAAACATGCATCCTGTTTGCAACAAGGCACTAAACTTGGAGGCCTGGGAAACTCCAATCCTTGGGGGCCTGATTGGTGTCACACAGCCCCAGCTGACTCCAATAATCAAATAATCATGATCTTCAGTTAAAAATGCAATTAGTTTAAATCAGGTGTGTTTCCTAGGGATGGGAGAAAAGTGTGATTGTCTAGACCTGTAAGTAATACTGCAATGTGGCAAAAAAATTAACATGTGTCCTGAATACAAAGTGCTATGTTTGGGGTAGATTCAGTAAAATATATTACTGAGAAAGTTGCACAACTGAATGCATTCAACCAAAATGTGTCTTCCGCATTTAACCCAGCCCCTCTGAATCAGACAGGTGCAGGGGGCTGCCTTAATCAACATCATCAATACACAGTTCTGGTTGGGGGTTAACTGCTTTGCTCAAGAGCAGAACGGAAGATTTTTCCACCTTGCCAGCTCTGGGATTCAAACCAGCAACCTTTCGGTTAATGGCCCAATGTGCTTAACCGCTAGGCTACACACTGAGAATCACTTTCCATATTTTCAAGCATAGTGATGGCTGCATCATGTTATGGGTATGCTCGTAATCGTTAAGCACTGGAGAGTTTTTCAGGATAAAAAATTTACGGAATGGAGCTAAGCACAGGCAAAATCCTAGAGGAAAACCTGGTTCCACCAGACACTGGGAGATGAATTCACCTTTCAGCAGGACAATAACCTAAAACACGAGGCCAAATCTACACTGGAGTTGCTTACCAGTGAAAGTTCTTGAGTGGCTGAGTTACAGTGTTTACTTAAATCTACTTGAAAATCTATGGCAAGAGCTGGAAATGGGGGTCTAGCAAATATCAACAATCAATTTGACAGTGCTTGACAATTTTTGGGGGGAATAACGAGCCAATTTTGCACAATCCAGGTATGGAAAGCTCTTGGAGATTTACCCAGAAAGATTCCCAGCTGTAATCGCTGCCAAAGTTGCTTCTACAGAGTAATGACTCAGGGGTGTGAATACTTATGTAAATTAGATATTTCTGTATTTCATTGTCTATAAACTTGCTAAAATTCTAAAAACATGTTTTGACTTTGTAGTGTGTGTAGGTGGGTGAGAAAAACTGTTCAGGATGTAACACAACAAAATGTGTAATAAGTGAAGGGATATGAATCCTTTCTGAAGGCACCGTACATGTTGTGTAGCTTTACTGTAGCTGGCTGTGGCGTGGTCATACACGCACACACACACACACACACACACACACACAAGCATGCACACGCATGCACACACACAGTATATAGGGTTTCTCACCTGTTCCGAGCTATAGCGGTCGTGCGGTCATGGAGTACAATCCAGTGACAACAAACACAAACACTGCTCACCTGTCCAGTGCTATGGCGGTCATGGAGTATATGCTGGCGAAGACAGCTGCGATGGGGAAGAAGTTATGGAAGCGACAGTAGCCCAGACCAAAGTACCACTCGTTATGGACACTGTAGGCAAAGTTTATCACTGTGTTGAAGGCAGACATGGACGCCTCTGCAAAGGCTAGGTTCACCTGAGAGGAGAAGAAGAGAGGGAAACAGACAGACAGAGAGAGAGAGACACACACACAGACAAACACACACACATTCATTTAAAATACAAATATATATAATTAAAATAAATTAAATAAAAACCATCTCCTTCTTTAGATTTTAAGATGCGTTTGTTTACCAGGAAGTAGTTGGTCACGGTCCTCATGCGTTTGTGCGCGAGGATGATCCAGATGACCACCAGGTTACCGATCATGGAGACGCACACCATGCTGCAGTAGGCGACTGCCCAAAGAGCGATCTGCCACACCGGCTGCACGAACTGGTTATAGTCTTCTGTGTCGTTCAAACCGGAGCCGTTAGTGGCGTTAACGGAAGGGTAGAAATCCGTCATGTTCAACAGCAAGTCCATCTTCGGATCTCAGAGCTTTGATGTTCAAAGAGTAAGAATCCAGATATTATATGCTAAAATAATAAATATTATATTTAATAATATGTTTAGATATTTCCAGTTGCCTAATTTTGTGTGATAAAAATATATATATTTGATTGTTGTTTCACAACAACAAAAATATTCTTTACGGCTCTGATGTAAAATGTCAAAAGAAATTGCCGAGGGTTATAACACCCAAAATATTTTAACTGTGACCGAAAAAAAAGACAAAAGAAAGTGATTGGAATGTTGATCGTAGCAGTCGGGCAGTTACTTTCTTCTATTGCCTGGGTCACTGGTCAAGTGTACGCACTTCTCTCTCCCAAATCCACACGAAATTCTCGGAATCAGAGTTACCGGTGAAATGGTGTTGGTCTTGGTTCTCTGTAATTCGTGTTAAGTTTGACGTCAACGGTAGGCCTAAACCTTGTGTCAGTGTTTTCTCTCCGCGCGCGGGCTGGGATGGACTTAGACTATGTGCTCTCGGGAGTCCATCACAATGCCAAGCATTTGAAGGCGCATGCCATGTCTATGCAGCACACACACACACACACACTTGAGCCACATAGCACGCGCGTAAAAGCCCCCCCCCCCACACACACACACACACACACACATTCGGCAAAGGCTTATGTTTAAGGTGAAGTGCATGTATTATAATAGTTTATGTACTGTATTTATGTATGTATTCAGGTGTTGATTGAAATCTCTCTCCCTCTGGAAGTAATGTTTTCTGCATCTATATAAAATATGGTCCTCTGAGTGGGTCTGCCATCATGTCAGGCTCATAGACCTTCTATATTTTTGCGTTTAAATGACCCTCCCTTCCTGACACACCGATCCAGGCTACATCTCAACCTTCAGGATTCCCCAATAGGCGGCCCACGACCCCAAGTTTTCTGAGCAACAACAATGAATGTATATATTTTTTTGAATTGTCGTTGTTGGAAATGAAATACTGTAAAAATCTGAAGGAAATCATCTAAAAGTGAATTTAATTTAGGAAATCTGTTGTGATCAATGTTTGAAATTATTTTGTTTTTGTCAGATGCTATATCTGTTTGGGAATTTTGCAGTCAATTTGCAGTGTACTAATTATTTATAACTATATTCCAGCCCCCCGACCATCTGTTCATTGAAAAAGCGTCCCACGGCTTAACTGGGGTCCCCTGCTTTAAAATAACATAATCCCTTCTCCACTCCTCATGATCGATGCCCGGGCCTGCTGTCAGAAGTCAGAAGACTATTTCAGGCCTCCCGGGTGGCGCAGTGGTTAAGGGCGCTGTCATCAGAGACCCTGGGTTCGCGCCCAGGCTCTGTAGTAACCGGCTGCGACCGGGAGGTCCGTGGGGCGACACACAATTGGCCTAGCGTCTTCCGGGTTAGGGAGGGCTTGGCCGGTAGAGATATCTGTGGCGGGCCGTGCGCAGTGCGCGCTAACCAAGGTTGACGGGTGCACGGTGTTTCCTCCGACACATTGATGCGGCTGGCTTCCGGGTTGGATGCGCCGTGTTTTGAAACAGTGCGGCTTGGTTGGGTATCGGAGGATGCATGACTTTCAACCTTCGTCTCTCCCGAGCCCGTTCGGGAATTGTAGCGATGACACAGATAGTAGCTACTAAAAACAATTGGATACCACGAAATTGGGGAGAAAAAGGGGTAAAATTCAACAACGAAAAAACTTTAAAAAAGAAGACTATTTCAAGTGTTTCTCTTAATTTCTTCTCTCCCTTCCTCCTCAGTCTCCCTGTTTACCTTCATTATCTCTCCTCCTTCCTCCATCCCTCTTCATCCCTCACCACTCTTCCAGAGAGAGGGAGCATCATTAGGGAGAGCGGTCTGTGTGAGTTCCCGCTATAAATATTGTGTTGTCTGGATCTCAAGGCTGGAGAGATTTAAGGCCTATTTTATAAGACGGGGGCCGCATTAATATTGCTTTACTCTATTCTGTCTCTCTCTCTGTCTATCTGCTCTCTTCCTCTTTCTCTGCTCACTATCTATCACCATTTCCTATCGCTCTGTCATCCATTTCTCTCTTCTTAACCCACCCACTCTCTCTCTCGCTCCCCCCCCCCCCACTGTCTTACCCTGCCCCCCTTCTCTCTCTCTCCCTTTGTCTCTCTCTCTGACCAGACAGGGTCATCATCAGAATGGAACACAGGGGAATGGAAGCCAAGTTTACACGTCACCTAGTACTACTACTACTCAGAACAACAACACAATCCACCTTAAGAGAGGAAAGGAGAGAGGTATGGGGAGAGTAGAGGAGAGAGAGGGATGGGGAGAGTAGAGGAGAGAGAGGGATGGGAAGTGAAAGGAAGTGGAGGAGGGGAGTGGGTGGGAGGGGAATAATGGAGACGAGGAGGGAAACAAGGGGAGGGGGAAAGAGAAGTAATGGAAAGTTACAAAGAGGGGGGTTGACAGAGCCTGTAACCCATCTCCTCTTCCAGAGATGTGGGATAGACTAAAACAAATATTTCATCCTCCAGACAAACCCTTGGCACACAGGTCTCCAAATCGGAATGTACAAAAGAGCGATGGAGGCAATGAGAAAGAAAGATGCATGTGAGAAAGAGAGATGGAGGTGTGGAGTGAACGCCTAAGTACCTGGAACCTTAGGTTAGTCTCTCAGCCTCCCAGTCACACGTAGGTAATTACATTTAAGAGCCGGAGAAATAGAAAAAAAAGAGGTGAGAGAGAGAGAGAGAGAGGAGGGAATGAGAACGCAATAAAATCTTGTCCTGAGAAGATTGATTGGATATGTGCAGGCAAAATTAGAATTTTGCTCTTGTTGTGAGTGAGATTAAGACAGAGACACAACAACCATTGTTCAATCAGAGAATAAATAAGACATAGATATACAGTACATAAGTAGATTTGTGTTTGCACACACACACTAGCGCAAACACACAGAAAGGCTCTTGAAAGAGGGAGGTGTGTGTGTGTGTGTGTGTGTGTGTGTGTGTGTGTGTGTGTGTGTGTGTGTGTGTGTGTGTGTGTGTGTGTGTGTGTGTGTGTGTGTGTGTGTGTGTGTGTGAGTGAGTGAGTGTGTGTGTGTGTGTGTGTGTGTGTGTGTGTGCGTGCGTGTCTCAGTCACCAGATCCCAACCCAATTGAACACTTTTGGGAGATTCTGGAGATGAGCCCGAGGCAGCGTTTTTCACCATCAACAAAACACCAAACAATGGAATTTCTTGTGGAAGAATGGTGTCGCATCCCTCCAATAGAGTTCCAAACACTTTGAGAGTTTGAGACGAGAAGGTTCTATCTGCATTTGAGTCAAAATGTAGTTATTGACATAGCCCTGTTCCGTTCAAGGTTCTCCGCCTGTACAGTACTCTAAATACCCCCAATTCATGTATTTAAATTCAAAAGACTACAAGATGGAAATTGCTGACACCATTCAAACCAATGAGGGTTTGGAAATGTAAAGTACATTATCTTCAAATTACCTTTTTGCAGATAGAACCTTATAGTCCCAAGCTCTCGACTTGCAGAAACCATGCCAAGGCGCATTGAAGCTGTTCTGGTGGCTCGTGGTGGCCCAACGCCTGATTAAGACACATTACGTGGATGTTTCCTTTATTTTGTCAGTTACACTGAGTATACCGAACATTTGGAACATCTTCCTAATATTCTCGACACAAACCGGTGTGCCTGGCACCTACTACCATACCCTGTTCAAAAACATTTATCTTTTGTCTTGCCCATTCACACTCTGCATGGCACATATACACAATCCGTGTCTCAAAGTTATCAAGGCTTAGAAATCCTTCTTTAACCTGTCTCCTCTCATTCATCTACAATGATTCTGATTTAACAGGTGACGTCAATAAGGGATCATACCTTTCACCTGGATTCATCTGGTCAGTCAATATCATGGAAAGAGCAGGTGTCCATAAAGTTGTTCAACTGTTTTTTGTACACTCAGTATATACAGTTGAAGTCGGAAGTTTACATGCACTTAGGTTGGAGTCATTAAAACTCGTTTTTCAACCACTCCACAAATGTCCTGTTAACAAACTATAGTTTTGGCAAGTCGGTTAGGACATCTACTTTGTGCGTGACACAAGTTATTTTTCCAACAATTGTTTACAGACAGATTATTTCACTTATAATTCACTGTATCACAATTCCAGTGGGTCAGAAGTTTACATACACTAAGTTGACTGTGCCTTTAAACAGCTTGGACAATTCCTGAAAATGATGTCATAGTTTTAGAAGCTTCTGACAAAAATATTTATTCAATTTTAGAATAAGGCTGTAAAATAACAAAATGTGGAAAAACTCAAGGGGTCTGAATACTTTCCGAATGCACTATATAGTACCAGTCAAAAGTTTAGACACAACTACTCATTCAAGAGTTTATTTTTATTTTTACTATTTTCTGCATTGTACAATAATAGTGAAGACATCAAAACTATGAAAATACACATATGGAATCATGTAATAACCAAAAAAGGGTTAAATAAATCAAAGTCAAATATATATTTGAGATTCTTCAAAGTAGCCACCATTTGCCTTGATTGCAGCTTTGTACACTCTTGGCATTCTCTCAACCAGCTTCATGAGGTAGTCACCTGGAATGCATTTCCAAAATTCTTGAAGTAGTTCCCACATATTCTGAGCACTTGTTGGCTGTTTTCCTTCACTCTGCGGTCCTATTCATCCCAAACCATCTCAATTGGGTTGAGGTCGGTGATTGTGGAGGCCAGGTCATCTGATGCAGCACTCCATCACTCTCCTTCTTGGTCAAATAACCCTAACACAGCCTGGAGGTATATTTTGGGTCATTGTCCTGTTAGAAAACAAATGACAGTCCCACTAAGCGCAAACCAGATAGGATGGCGTATAGCTCCATAATGATGTGGTAGCCATGCTGGTTATGTGTGCCTTGTATTCTAAATAAATCACAGACAGTGTCACCAGCAAAGAACCCCCACACCTCCTCCTCCACGCTTCACAGTGGGAACCACACATGGGGAGATCATCCGTTCACCTACTCTGCGTCTCACATAGACACTTGAAACCATCAGGCAAAAGGACAGATTTCCACCGGCCTAATGTCCATTGCTCGTGTTCCTTGGCCCAAGCAAGTCTCTTTGTATTATTTGTGTCCTTTAGTAGTGGTTTCTTTGCAGCAATTCAACCACGAAGCCCTGATTCACAAAGTCTCCTCTGAACAGTTGACGTTGAGATGTGTCTGTTACTTGATCTCTGTGAAGCGTTTATTTGGGCTGCAGTTTGAGGTAGTGTTAATTGCTGATTTCTGAGGCTGGTAACTCTAATGAACTTATCCTCTGCAGCAGAGGTAACTCTGGGTCTTCCTTTCCTGTGGCGGTCCTCATGAGAGCCAGTTTCATCATTGCGTTAGATGGTTTTTGCGACTGCACTTTTAAAAAACTTTTAAAGTTCTTGACATTTTCCGTATTGACTGTCTTAAAATCATGAGGGACTGTCATTTCTCTTTGCTTATTTGAGCTGTTCTTGGTCTTTTACCAAATAGGGATATCTTCTGTATACCACCCCTATCTTGTCACAACACAACTGTTTGGCTCAAACGCATTAAGAAGGAAAGAAACTCCACAAATGAACATTTAAGAAGGTTTACCTTTTCATCTGGTTGAGAGAATGGTGGTTGATTGAGAGAATACCAAGAGTGTGTAAAGCTGTCATCAAGGCAATTGGTGGCTATTTGAAGAATCTCAAATATAAAATATATTTTGTTTGTTTAACACTTTATTGGTTACTACATGATTCAATGTGTCATTTCATAGTTTTGATGTCTTTACTATTATTCTACAATGTATAAAATAGTAAAAATAAAATAAAATCCTGGAATTAGGAAGTGTGTCCACATTTTTGACTGGTACTATCACCCCCCTGACCTTAGAGAGCCATTTTATTTATCTGTTTGGTTAGGTCAGGGTGTGATTTGGGGTGGGCATTCTATGTTTTCTATTTCTTTGTTTTTGGCCAAGTGTGGTTCCCAATCAGATGCAGCTGTCTATCGTTGTCTCTGATTGGGAACCATACTTAGGCAGCCTTTTTCCCACCTGTGTTTTGTGGGTAGTTATTTTCTGTTTAGTATCTGTTTACCTGACAGAACTGTTCGCTTTCGTTTTGTTACTTTGTTTGAGTGTTTCTTTGATCAATAAAATCATGAACACTTTTCACGCTGCGCTTTGGTCCACTCATTGCGACGACAGGCGTTACAGAACTACCCACCACCAAAAGACCAAGCAGCGTGGTAAAAAGGACGAGTGGACATGGGAGGAGATCCTGGACGGAAAAGGACCCTTGGCGCAGGCTGGAGAGTATCGTTGTCCAAGGGAGGAGATAGAAGCAGCAAGAAGGAACGGTGAAGATACGAGGAATTAGAGGAACGGCGCTGAGACCAGGAGTCACGACAACAACGGGAGCCCAAGAGGCACATGGGGAGATTGGTGGTGTCAGGATTTAGACCTGAGCCAACTCCCCGTGCTTACCGTGAGAAGCGTGTGACTGGTCAGGCACCGGGTTATGCAGTGATGCGCAAGGTGTCTCCAGTGAGCATTCACAGGCCGGTGTGCTCTGTGCCAGCACCCCTCATTTGCCGGGCGGAAGTGGGCATCAAGCCAGGACAGGTTGTCCCAGTGTATCCGGTGCCTGCTCCATGCACCAGGCTTCCAGTACGTCTCCTCAGTCCTGTGAGACCTGTTCCGGCTCTACGAAGCCTCCAGTGATGATCCATGGTACGAAGCCTCCAGTGATGATCCATGGCCCGGAGCCTGTAGTGATGATCCATGGCACGAAACCTGTAGTGATGATCCATGGCCCAGAGCCTGTAGTAATGATCCATGGCCCGGAGCCTGTAGTAATGATCCATGGCACGAAGCCTCCAGTGATGATTCATGGCCCGGAGCCTGTAGTGATGATCCATGGCACGAAGCCTCCAGTGATGATCCATGGCCCGGAGCCTGTAGTGATGATCCATGGCACGAAGCCTCCAGTGATGATCCATGGCCCGGAGCCTGCAGTGAAAATCCAGGGCAAGGAGCCTCCAGCGATGGTCCCCAGTCCGGAGCCTCTAGCGAAGGTCCCCAGTCCGGAGCCTCCAGCGAAGGTCCCCAGTCCGGAGCCTCCAGCGAAGGTCCCCAGCCCGGAGCCTCCAGCGAAGGTCCCCAGTCCGGAGCCTCAAGCGACAGTCCCCAGTCTGGAGCGTTCAGCGACGGTCCCCAGTCCGGAGCCTCCAGTGACGGTCCGCAGTCCGGAGTCTCCAGCGACGGTCCGCAGTCCGGAGCCTCCAGCGGGGGTTCCCAGTCCGGAGCCTCTGGCGACGATCTGCAGTTTGGAACCTTCAGCGGTGGTTCCCAGTTCAGAGCCTCCGGCGATGATCCACGGTCCGGTTCCTCCGGCAATGATTCACGGTCCGGAGTCTCCGGCGAAGATCCACGGTCCGGTTCCACAGAAGCGGAGGGATCAGCGTAGGGAGCGGGGGCTAAGTCCCGAACCGGAGCTGCCACCGAGCGTAGATGCCCACCTGGACCCTCCCCTATTGGTTCAGGTTTATGGCCGGGAGTCCGCACCTTTGGAGGGGGGGGGGGGGGGGGTACTGTCACACCCTGACCTTAGAGAGCCGTTTTATTTCTCTAAATAATTTGGGGTGGGCATTCTATGTTTTTGGCCGAGTGTGGTTTCCAATCAGAGACAGCTGTCTATCGTTGTCTCTGATTGGGAACCATACTTAGGCAGCCTTTTTCCCACCTGTGTTTTGTGGGTAGTTATTTTCTGTTTAGTATCTGTTATCCTGACAGAACTGTTCACTTTCGTTTTGTTACTTTATTAGAGTGTTTCTTTGATCAATGAAATCATGAACACTTTTCACGCTACGCTTTGGTCCACTCATTCCGACGACAGCTGTTACTGGCACTATGTATATGCTGTCCGTATGATGTGATGTGGAGTACAAAACTGTGTCTTATCTGTCTCCTCTCTGGCGTGTGTGTTTGTGTTTGTGTGCATTGCGATGCTCTCAATTGTATGTCCTCTCCGTATCTCGCCCTCTCATCAGACATGAAAAACCAAGCCATCTGTGTGTCTGTTCATGTTTGAGTGTCTGCATTTGAATGTGTGTGTGTGTGTGTTTGAGTGTATACACCTTTGTTTGAGTGTGTGTGTGCATGTGCATGCTTGCGTTCGTGCGCAACAGGATTAGGATAATCCAGTGGCTCTATTAATGGGAAATAGGACTGGATCACTCTGAGGAGAGATATGCAAATTAGCCGGATTAATTAAGCAGTGATGTCGCCCGCTAATGAATATTAATGAGCAAAGATAAGGAAGCGACAATGTGCACGTGTTTCTGAGCACACGTGCGTGTGAGTGTGTGCGTGTGCTTGCATGTGTACGTGTGTGCCTGCGCTTGTGTGTGTGAGGGGTATGGGAGGGATAAGGGGAGTGACGAACCAAAAATAGAGATCCTAAGGGAGAGAGAGAGCGAGGGAGGAAGACTGTCTGTTACTGCACCCTAGAGAACAGAAGATGTTTTGCTCTTTCTATCTGCTTATGTACTTTCTAAGATTGAACCATTATTTATTTCCTCTGCTATTTGGAAAGGCCATTCTATTATTACAATTATAACCTTGATTTTGTATGATATCTTTATACTAATATTTCTGTGATATATTAACTAGCTGAGAGGATATGACTGGGAGAAGATGGTTATCTCTATGCTATTATAATGTCTCCTTGGGGGAGGATTCATGTAGCCTTTCTAGTTATTAATGCTCCCTATCTCTGTAATATGATGATGATGATAACTGCTGATATGAGAATCTCTCTCCTAGAGAGATTTACATGGTTATTAAAACGTCACACCAGGGTAAGCCTACACGTGAACACAGCCCTTATTTCAAGTGTTCCTAAAATCCCCTGTTAGAAAAATGTATGGTGGAAAAACGATTTGAAACATTTCCCTGTTGACCGTTAGGTTTTATGGGTCTTATAACTCATACTGCAGTACTCTATAGCAAGGTTGAAATCATTTAGCCAAATTAAAATACAGTTTTTATTAGACAAATTCAGGTAGGTCCCTGTTTCGTTCCGTTTAAGAAAAGCTTTACCACAGAATCGGCGTAATGAATACACCCCAGCTTTCATTGATTTCAAAGGAAGCGTTCCCTCAATGGTTGATGTCAATGCTGGAGGCCCGACGGTGTCACAATGTAGCATGGCAGCAATACATCTGTTTGATGTGATTGTTGAAGCGCTGGGATCACTAGCCGAGTCGACATCAGTCTACTACTATGGTGAGTGTCGAGTCCGCAGGCCTATTCAGTCAATAGCTGGGGTCTATAAGTGTGTGTGTGAGGTTGTCGTCAGCTCAACTGTAGCTAGTCTGTGAACACTGGGTTAGAGGATAAACATCACAGCTGATTAACTGCGGGACTTCAATGATCATCCCCCCGGAGTCCGACAACAATATGAATTAGAATTTAGAAGAGAATTTAGTGGAGAAAATAAAGTCCGCTGTTTGGGTGGCCAGCGACACCTATTGGAGTGGAAATGGCAGGCCACTGCATGAAGTATCACATCAATTCTATGTGGTCCAGCCTAAACATTTGTCCCTCCCTGTCTACCCAGGGGTAGGTTAGTTCATTCAATGGGGCGTGGGTGTATCAAACTGAATGCTGAAATGTGGCATGCTCCCATTCACCACATAATCAGTAAATGATATCCTGTCCATTGATACGCTTTGATCAATCGATATCTGATCGATATCCATAGTGAACATGCATTGGGTGTAGGCCCAATCAGATCGGAATAGAATGGTTCATCCGCAGCGGTGACAGGATACACAGATCAATAAACTACTATGACAAGTGCAGAATGGTTTTAAGCATGTAGGACAGCAGACGGATCGATTTGACAGTGAACAAGAACCTTGAAGCTCTTGGTATAATTCGCAGTATACCTCCCTCTGATGGGTGAATGGGTGGGGCGTGTGGCCAATAAATATATGCCAATCAACTCATAGAAATCGAGACTGTGAACGACAGCACAGGTTTATAATTGCAGGAGTTTACACTGATTTATTTAGTTCTAGCAAGGCCTATAGATCTTTTTTTCATGACGCAGTAGGCCTAGTAGTTCTCCAGGCTGTTACATTGCATACACAATGTCCCTTCGATCTGAAAAGAACATTGCACACATGGCAGTAGCTATTGAGGGTGGTAGAAAAGTTTGCAGAGAGAGGAATTGAGAATCTATTCTAATTCTAGGATTCCATTCATGTACTCCTCAATTCCCTGTTGCTTTCTGCAGTATTTCGAAACAATGTGTTTCGATCCTCCTAAAGTTCCACATCAGGAAAACCTTACAGAAACACTAGAAATGTATTACTTCGGCCTCCCAAGTGGCGCAACGGTCTAAGGAGTGTTACTACCGACTTGGGTTCAATCCCAGGCTGTGACGCAGCCGGCTGTGACCCATGAGGTGGCCCACAATTGGCCCAGTGTCATCTGGGTTAGGGGAGGGTTTGGCTGACTGGGATGTCATTGCCCCATTGCGCTCTAGTGACTCTCTGTGGTGGGCTGGGAGTAGTGCATGCTGACTCTGGTTGCCAGTTGCCCGGTGTTTCCTCTGACACATGGATGCTTCTGGGTTAAGCGAGGAGTGTATCAAGAAGCAGTGTGGCTTGGCAGGGTTGTGTTTCGGAGGACGCATAGCTGTCAACCAATTTTATTTTTTTTACTATTCTAAAAAAGTAAAACACTTCACTGGCTGCCTGTGGGGTTGACTAGTTGTATGGAGGTACAACTATGAGGCTGTAAAATCAACTGTTCTGAGGTTTGGTTCGGTATCAGGCCATCTTAGGCTACCCGTGTGTGTGTGTGTGTGTGTGTGTGTGTGTGTGTGTGTGTGTGTGTGTGTGTGTGTGTGTGTGTGTGTGTGTGTGTGTGTGTGTGTGTGTGTGTGTGTGTGTGTGTGTGTGTGTGTGTGCGTGTGCGTGTGTGTGTATGTACATGCGCGCCCCAGGCCGTGTTACTGGGCCCAGTAGAGAGTGGTGATGGGGAACATGACTGTATCAGTGCATACATCACTGGCCTCTGTCACACTCAACACACAAGCCCTGGTACAGGGTAGTCCACACACACACAGGAAGGAGATCCTACAACTATCTGGCCCTGCCACAGCACAGTTGGATGCAGCAGAGCCCAGAGTGACATTGAGACCTGCGTCTCCATTACTGCAATACTCTTCTCAGCTCAACTCCAGCCCTCTGCTCAGGTAATACATTCGGATTGCCTCTCTTGTGAATGGTGTTCAAAACATGGTTGAGTTTTTTTCTCCTTTTATGTCTGATTGGATGAGAATATGTTTTCTTTGCAAACTGGTCTGCCTGTTCTGACGACGTCACTCTTTGACGGTTTAAGAGAGAGACGGTAAACTTCTTTGTTTAAAACGTGTGGCCGGATTCTGCTGTGAGTGTTTTCTTTTGTTACATTGAAAGATGAATGAGTTTAATGAAACATTATGAGAGTCATTAAAAAAAAAATCAGTGACAGTTTGGAAATCTGGCCCAGCCATTACTTACATGTATTGCATTATTTAAAGCCTTTGGGGATCATATTGAAAAGACAGGAGAGTATTTGATAGAGTAACTGCATATCATGCTACATATGAGACGAGTACTGATATAGCATACCATGGCCAGATGAGCTACAGTACGTATTGAGAACATGAGCTGTTTCTCTGCGAGTTGTGTCGCTTTGTTAGTTCACCGTGGAAAGAAGTTATCACGGTTCAGGGCACATATGTGTTCTAGCCACACACCAGCACACCTGACAAAATCAAGGGCTTGATAATTACCGTATAAGTTGAATCAGGTGTGCTGTTATGGGGAGAGTATAATATGTGCGAAAGCTGGAGGTCTGAGAATAGATCTGAGAGATTTTAGAATCCTTTCATCTCGGTTTTAGCTCAAAGCCAGTTGGTTGTGATAGTGACAGGGACTCGGAACTATTGGCATGGGTTGATTGCGCAATCTGCTCTACCTCATTACCAGGCTAAGGGTTTGGGTCAATTCCATTTCAACTCAGGAAGTAAACTGAATGGAATGACCCTAATTTGACTAATTTGAGAATATGAGAATTGTGATGCAGTGAAAGATGTAGACTAGGGATGCACATCTCAGGCCCTCCAGCTCCACAGTCCTGCTGGTTTTAATTTCTCCCTGCTACTTAATAAATCAGTAAATGTTATGGAATGAAAATGCATACACCTGGCTGCCAGGTAGAAAATAATTATAAATCAAAGGAATCAAACCCCAAATAAGCAGGATACTCAAGGACCAAAGCTGGGCACCCCAGCTGTAAGCCTACCACTGGGATTGTTAGTAGGCCTAATCAGTCCCAAATATTCCATGTTCAGAGTTGTCTTTCCAATGAATAGCAACTAGGGTGTATGTGGGGTGTGAAACATGTCCTTCACACCCAGTGATCAGGAGCTCAGGGCCCAGCTGGTGATCAGGACTGACAGAGGTATTGATCAGCCTAGAAAAACACTGTGAGTGTGACACACACACACACACACACACACACACACACACACACACACAGGGGCATAGATGTAAAATCATTACATATCTGTTGCATATGTTGTCTCACTGCATACACTGTTGCCCAGTCAGAAATGAACCCCTATCCCCCCTGGACACTTTTCATAGACCTGAAAGAATCGGATTGGGTTTAAGCCTGAAAGTATAGGTCCACCTAGCCCAAATGGAGTTTCTGCCATATTCCTTAGACCAATCCGACCCTTTCAGATCTGTAAGAAGTGTCTATGGGAAAGGAGTTAGGGGTGGATTATTAACTGTGCATCACGTTACAGATCCTTTTGAGGGAAATTCCTTGAGCATGTCCCCATACACTGGTCTCCCTCTTCATCTCTCTCTGTTGTGTCATCATCCCCAGGGCAGCTGTGGTTTTCCATTGAGTTTTCTCAATCAGTCAGTCACCAATTGATCTCCGGGGTTACCAGATTGCTGTGTGGTTTGAACGGGCAGTCACAGGGTTATGCCTTTAACCATCATTTAAATCAGGAAATCCCATTGAGATAAATAATCAGGGAGACCTGGCTTAACTTCTCTAGCCCATTCTACTTAAGTGTTTGAAGATCTTGGAGGCCACAGTGGCTTGCAAAAGTATTCACCCCCCTTGGCATTTTTCCTATTTTGTTGCCTTACAACCTGGAATTAAAATATATTTTTTTGGGGGGGGTTGTATCATTTGATTTATACAACATGCCTACCACTTTGAAGATGCAAAATATTTTTTTACTGTGAAACAAACAAGAAATAAGACAAAGAATCTGAACTTGAGTGTGCATAACTATTCAGCCCCCCAAGTCAATACTTTGTAGAGCCACCTTTTGCAGCAATTACAGCTGCAAGTCTCTTGAGGTATGTCTCTATAAGCTTGGCACATCTAGCCACTGGGATTTTTGCCCATTCTTCAAGGTGAAACTGCTCCAGCTCCTTCAAGTTGGATGGGTTCCGCTGGTGTACAGCAATCTTTAAGTCATACCACAGATTCTCAATTGGATTTAGGTCTGGGCTTTGACTAGACCATTCCAAGACATTTAAAAAAAATCCCCTTAAACCACTCAAGTGTTGCTTTAGCAGTCCTGCTGGAAGGTGAACCTCAGTCCCAGTCTCAAATCTCTGGAGGACAGAAACAGGTTTCCCTCAAGAATTTCCCTGTATTTAGCGCCATCCATCATTCCTTCAATTCTTACCAGTTTCCCAGTCCCTGCCGATGAAAAACATCCCCAAAGCATGATGCTGCCACCACCATGCTTCACTGTAGGGAGGATGATCTTGGGGTGATGAGAGTTGTTGGGTTTGCGCCAGACACAGCATTTTCCTTGATGGCCAAAAAGCTCCATTTTAGTCTCATCTGACCAGAGTAGCATCTTCCATATGTCTCGCGAGTCTCACACATATCTTTTGGCAAACACCAAATGTGTTTGCTTAATTGTTTCTTTAAGCAATGGATTTTTTTCAGGACACTCTTCTGTACAGCCCAGCTCTGTGGAGTGTACAGCTTAAAGTGGTCCTATGGACAGATACTCCAGTCTCTGCTGTGGCGCTTAGCAGCTCCTTCAGGCTTATCTTTGGTCTCTTTGTTGCCTCTGATTAATGCCCTCCTTGCCTGGTCCGTGAATTTTGGTGGGCGGCCCTCCCTTGGAAGGTTTGTTGTGGTGCCATATTCTTTCAATTTTTTAATAATGGATTTAATGGTGTTCTGTGGGATGTTCAAAGTTTCAGATATTTTTTTATAACCCAACCCTGATCTGTACTTCTCCACAAATTTGTACCTGACCTGTTACCTGTTTGGAGAGCTCCTTGGTCTTCATGGTGCTGCTTGCTTGGTGGTGCCCCTTGCTTAGTGGAGTTGCAGACCCCGGGGCATTTCAGAACAGGTGTATATGTACTGAGATCATGTGACAGATCATGTGACACTTAGATTGCACACAGGTGTACTTTAGTTAACTAATGATGTGACTTCTGAAGGTAATTGGTTGCTTCCAGATGTTATTTAGGGGCTTCATAGCAAAAGGGGGTGAATACATATGTGTGCACCACTTTTCTGTTAGTTTCTTTTGTTTTTGAATTTTTTTAAACAAGTTATTGTTTTTTCATTTCACCAATTTGGACTATTTTGTGTATGTCCATTACATGAAATACAAATACAAATCCATTTAAATTACAGGTTGTAATGCAACAAAATAGGAACAACGCCAAAGGGGATGAATACTTTTGCAAGGCACTGTCGGTGGAGACATCACCATTTTGCTTACACCTACACCCAACTAAAAGTTCTTGGCTTGAATATCAGTGAGAACCACACTGCCAGATGGTGACACTGTGTGTTGTGATGATCCTGCCCAGGAGAGGGCGTGATCACTACGTGGAATACAAATGAGTTTACCTGGGGAATAAACGGGGGATCATTCAGGTTCTTCTTTAAACTATTTTTGTGAAGGGATGACTTGAATACAACATTCAACAGCAAAGAACAAAGTTGTTCACCTGTTTGCCTCATTCACGCCACAGCCATAGATCTCTAGACTCAAACCTTATGGGAGATATGTGATGCACTACTGCAGATCAGAAGTGTACACCCGCTGTCAAACTGTTCCACTGAGATCTACATGCCTCTACATATACAGCTGTGTCAGATTAAGATGGAGTTTGTGCCTGCGTCGCTTCTTCAGTGTATTGTGTCTGAGAGGTCTGAAGGGCCTGTTATCGGCGTGTAGTTCATCTGTCTGTGTGTGTTCAAGAGAAACCTATATCAAAGGGTTCCGTAATGAAAGCAGGCAGGGTGGAGCGATAGAGAATCAAAGGAGGAAGAAGTGTGCAGGCTCTCGTCCTTCATCTCTCTCTCTCTCAATTTCAAATTCTGTTGAAGGGCTTTATTGTCATGGGAAACACATGTTAACATTTCCAAGCAAGTGAACTAGATAATAAACCAAAGTGAAATAAACAATAAGAAAAATAACAGTAAACATTACACTCACAAAAGTTGCCCCCCAAAAAATAAAGACGTTACACATTTCATATTATGTGCAGATAGTTAAAGTACAAAAGGGAAAATAAATAAACATAAATATGGGTTGTATTTACAATGGTGTTTGTTCTTCACTGGTTGCCCTTTTCTTGTGGCAACAGGTCACATCTTGCTGCTGTGATGGCACACTGTGGTATTTCACCCGAAAGATATAGGAGTTAATCAAAATTGGGTTTGTTATCAAATTCTTTGTGGGTCTGTGTAAAATTAGGGGTGTGTTTGTGTTTGTGAACAGAGCCCCAGGACCAGCTTGCTTAGGGGACTGATCTCCACGTTCATCTCTCTGTAGATGATGGCTTGGTTATGGAAGGTTTGTGAATCGCTTCCTTTTAGGTGGTTGTAGAATTGAACGTCTCTCCTTTCTTTCTTTCTTTCAGGATGGCACATGATTGGCAGGGAGGTAGAAGTAGGAGTCACCACCGATATGAGGAAGATGTTAAGGGTGAGTATGGCCACACACACGGTTGTTTAGTGTGTGCATTGTCCAATGTATGGAAGGAGCAGACGCGCGTACGTTCAGTAAGTCAAGAAAATGGTTCCGGGAAAATAATGTTGCGTGGATGTTAACCATTTCTCTGTCTCCTCCTTACTGTCTACTCTCTCTGTCTCTCTCAGAACCCCAGCCAGTGTATATTGGTGTTCCGGTAACACACGGTTACAGCAAACGGAGACGCCGTAAACACCGCTCTCAGCGCGAACAAGAGAAACACCACACACACCGCGGCCAACACGCACACCATGAACACACACGTCACGAACACATACACCATGACAATCACCATGACTACCAGGAACACTACAAAGAGGAGGAGGAGCAGGAACAACATGACATATTTGACCCTGACTCCACAGGTGGGCACTCACACGCACGCACGCGCACGCACACACACACAGACTTACACGTGCGGACACGCGCACTTTAAGTAGTACACACATGTGAGAAGTATGTGACCAGCCACAGTTGTTGCTGTCTTGAGGAATGATCCCCTGTCATTTCCAGGCGTGCTTATAACTAGCAGCAGGGTTTGTGTGTGTGTGTGTGTGTGTGTGTGTGTGTGTGTGTGTGTGTGTGTGTGTGTGTGTGTGTGTGTGTGTGTGTGTGTGTGTGTGTGTGTGTGTGTGTGTATGCACGCGTGTGTGCGTGTAATGAATGTGTCAAAGCGTGGTTCCTGTTCCCGTGGAGACCAGCGTCTTGAAGCTGGTAAGCTGATTAGAGCTGAGGAACTCAAACCCTGGTATACCACTGGTCCTCTGTGTGTGTGTGTGTGTGTGTGTGTGTGTGTGTGTGTGTGTGTGTGTGTGTGTGTGTGTGTGTGTGTGTGTGTGTGTGTGTGTGTGTGTGTGTGTGTGTGTGTGTGTGTGTGTGTGTGTGTGTGTGTGTGTGTGTGTGTGTGTGTGTGTGTGTGTGCGTGCGTGCGTATGTGATCAAGGGGGTCCACTGCCCCAGTTCCACAGGATAAATATGTCACATCATTTTACTCATCAGAGTATAGATCCCCGGATGGACGGAGGCAAGGAGAAGAACCCGGACACAAAAGGGGAAGGAAGGGGCGTGCAGCCAAAAGTGGGGTGAAGTTGATGTAGTTGTTGTGTGCACGCATGTGTGTCACAGGGTTAAGGGTACTTGAGGCTGCTGCGGTAGGTGTGTGTGCGCAGGTGCATGTGTGTGTCCGTGTGTGTGTGTGTCAGGGGGTGGAGAGTGCTTCAGGGTGCTGTGGGGTGTGTTGGCCTCTTAAGCCTCTGGCCCTTCGCTGCTCCGGAGATTTCAGTGGATTTCTGCTTCAGATTAAAGCAGACCAAAACAACTCCACAGGAAAACAATTCCGGAGCTGGACGGAACACACAGAACAGTGTTCAGCCCTTTGGACCGCTGGGTTTCTGACTGACGACACACCATCCCACACACGGCAGAACACTGCTCACTAAACAACAAAGGCCTATTGGATAGCGAAAGGTGTTGAGGCAGAGTTGGCGCAAAGAGAAGAGCGTAAAGCTATAAGAAGAGGACGACAACGGAGCAAGGCATTGAGAAGGGGAACGGGAGGGAGCAGGAAAGTTGTGGAGAGGAAGGAAAGAAGGAGTGTGTCCACTCTTCTCCTGGTTGTCCCGTCAGTGGAGGTCTAGCCTTGACTCCGGTATCTCTAGTTTTCTCCAGAACAAGCCAATTGTCAAACGGGAATACGGTGTCAGTGTCTCGTCTGGTACCGCGAGTCTCGTAGGTTGCTACCTCTCTGGGCTGGACGGACATTGACAGCAGCCTCCTGTAGTGTGTTGACCAATCAGCTGGTTGGGGATATCTCTCTCTCTGAGCTGCTGGGAGTACAGGTGTATACCGAAAGTCTCTGGTTGTGGTTCCAGTGGATAGTCATGGAGGACTCTGGTTCCTCCATCACCTCCAGCATGGCCTCTCGCTGGACACTGCCTGGCTCACACACAGGTAAACAAACAAAAACAGGAAGAGAGGAGGAGGGGAGGAGGTACAGAGAACAGGAGGAGAATGGAGGGGAGGAGGTACAGAGAACAGGGAGAGAATGGAGGGGAGGAGGTACAGAGAACAGGGAGAGAATGGAGGGGAGGAGGTACAGAGAACAGGAGGAGAATGGAGGGGAGGAGGTACAGAGAACAGGAGGAGAATGGAGGGGAGGAGGTACAGAGAACAGGAAGAGAATGGAGGGGAGGAGGTACAGAGAACAGGGAGAGAATGGAGGGGAGGAGGTACAGAGAACAGGAGGAGAATGGAGGGGAGGAGGTACAGAGAACAGGAGGAGAATGGAGGGGAGGAGGTACAGAGAACAGGAAGAGAGGAGGGGAGGAGGTACAGAGAACAGGAAGAGAATGGAGGGGAGGAGGTACAGAGAACAGGAAGAGAATGGAGGGGAGGAGGTACAGAGAACAGGGAGAGAATGGAGGGGAGGAGGTACAGAGAACAGGAGGAGAATGGAGGGGAGGAGGTACAGAGAACAGGAGGAGAATGGAGGGGAGGAGGTACAGAGAACAGGAGGAGAATGGAGGGGAGGAGGTACAGAGAACAGGAAGAGAATGGAGGGGAGGAGGTACAGAGAACAGGGAGAGAATGGAGGGGAGGAGGTACAGAGAACAGGAAGAGAATGGAGGGGGGAGGAGAATGGAGGGGAGGAGGTACAGAGAACAGGAAGAGAATGGAGGGGAGGAGGTACAGAGAACAGGAGGAGAATGGAGGGGAGGAGGTACAGAGAACAGGAGGAGAATGGAGGGGAGGAGGTACAGAGAACAGGAAGAGAATGGAGGGGAGGAGGTACAGAGAACAGGGAGAGAATGGAGGGGAGGAGGTACAGAGAACAGGAAGAGAATGGAGGGGGGAGGAGAATGGAGGGGAGGAGGTACAGAGAACAGGAAGAGAATGGAGGGGAGGAGGTACAGAGAACAGGAAGACAATGGAGGGGAGGAGGTACAGAGAACAGGAAGAGAATGGAGGGGAGGAGGTACAGAGAACAGGAGGAGAATGGAGGGGAGGAGGTACAGAGAACAGGAAGAGAATGGAGGGGAGGAGGTACAGAGAACAGGGAGAGAATGGAGGGGAGGAGGTACAGAGAACAGGAGGAGAATGGAGGGGAGGAGGTACAGAGAACAGGAGGAGAATGGAGGGGAGGAGGTACAGAGAACAGGAAGAGAATGGAGGGGAGGAGGTACAGAGAACAGGAAGAGAATGGAGGGGAGGAGGTACAGAGAACAGGAGGAGAATGGAGGGGAGGAGGTACAGAGAACAGGAAGAGAATGGAGGGGAGGAGGTACAGAGAACAGGAAGAGAATGGAGGGGAGGAGGTACAGAGAACAGGAAGAGAATGGAGGGGAGGAGGTACAGAGAACAGGAAGCGAATGGAGGGGAGGAGGTACAGAGAACAGGAAGAGAATGGAGGGGAGGAGGTACAGAGAACAGGAAGAGAATGGAGGGGAGGAGGTACAGAGAACAGGGAGAGAATGGAGGGGAGGAGGTACAGAGAACAGGAAGAGAATGGAGGGGAGGAGGTACAGAGAACAGGAAGAGAATGGAGGGGAGGAGGTACAGAGAACAGGAAGAGAATGGAGGGGAGGAGGTACAGAGAACAGGGAGAGAATGGAGGGAGGAGGTACAGAGAACAGGAAGAGAATGGAGGGGAGGAGGTACAGAGAACAGGAAGAGAATGGAGGGGAGGAGGTACAGAGAACAGGAAGAGAATGGAGGGGAGGAGGTACAGAGAACAGGAAGAGAATGGAGGGGAGGAGGTACAGAGAACAGGGAGAGAATGGAGGGGAGGAGGTACAGAGAACAGGAAGAGAATGGAGGGGAGGAGGTACAGAGAACAGGAGGAGAATGGAGGGGAGGAGGTACAGAGAACAGGAAGAGAATGGAGGGGAGGAGGTACAGAGAACAGGAAGAGAATGGAGGGGAGGAGGTACAGAGAACAGGGAGAGAATGGAGGGGAGGAGGTACAGAGAACAGGAAGAGAATGGAGGGGAGGAGGTACAGAGAACAGGGAGAGAATGGAGGGGAGGAGGTACAGAGAACAGGAGGAGAATGGAGGGGAGGAGGTACAGAGAACAGGAAGAGAATGGAGGGGAGGAGGTACAGAGAACAGGAAGAGAATGGAGGGGAGGAGGTACAGAGAACAGAACAGGAAGAGAATGGAGGGGAGGAGGTACAGAGAACAGGAAGAGAATGGAGGGGAGGAGGTACAGAGAACAGGAAGAGAATGGAGGGGAGGAGGTACAGAGAACAGGAAGAGAATGGAGGGGAGGAGGTACAGAGAACAGGAAGAGAATGGAGGGGAGGAGGTACAGAGAACAGGAAGAGAATGGAGGGGAGGAGGTACAGAGAACAGGAAGAGAATGGAGGGGAGGAGGTACAGAGAACAGGAAGAGAATGGAGGGGAGGAGGTACAGAGAACAGGAAGAGAATGGAGGGGAGGAGGTACAGAGAACAGGAAGAGAATGGAGGGGAGGAGGTACAGAGAACAGGAAGAGAATGGAGGGGAGGAGGTACAGAGAACAGGAAGAGAATGGAGGGGAGGAGGTACAGAGAACAGGAAGAGAATGGAGGGGAGGAGGTACAGAGAACAGGAAGAGAATGGAGGGGAGGAGGTACAGAGAACAGGAAGAGAATGGAGGGGAGGAGGTACAGAGAACAGGAAGAGAATGGAGGGGAGGAGGTACAGAGAACAGGAAGAGAATGGAGGGGAGGAGGTACAGAGAACAGGAAGAGAATGGAGGGGAGGAGGTACAGAGAACAGGAAGAGAATGGAGGGGAGGAGGTACAGAGAACAGGAGGAGAATGGAGGGGAGGAGGTACAGAGAACAGGAAGAGAATGGAGGGGAGGAGGTACAGAGAACAGGGAGAGAATGGAGGGGAGGAGGTACAGAGAACAGGAAGAGAATGGAGGGAGGAGGTACAGAGAACAGGAAGAGAATGGAGGGGACAGCTCGATCTTAATATTTATTTGCTTTCTTATTGTAACAATGTTGTTTGTGTCATTGCTGTGTAGTAAGACTTGGTTGAGTCTTGGTTCTTATTTGGGTGTATTTCAGGGGTGACTTGTCAGGTGTATGGTCACCGTCGACCACGTTGGAACTGATTTCAATGAATGACGTTGAAAGACGACCTGCACGTAATAGGTGTCCGTCGCTGTCACATGAGCGTCGTCACTGTCACATGAGCGTCGTTGCTGTCACATGGGCGTTGTCACTGTCACATGGGCGTGGCATTGGGAATGTCCTATTGAGGCCTGCGTTTCTCAACCTCTAGTCTTTGGACCGGCACCGGTCCCCGGGATGTTACTGAGCGGTCCCTTCGGGTAGACTGAACATAGATTCAAACTATCACGCGAGAACTAATCTAAGGTGAAGAGCCATAGCACGGTGTCTGTTTTGTCTTTGACTGGAGTCTGAGGTCAAGAGCAGGCCACTCGCCTCAGTGCTCTCCGAAGGACCAGTCTTTCTCTGTCTGCCCTCTCTCTCTTTCTCCGATTCACTCAGGTTTTTTTTCTCTCTCTCTGAACTACATTTGATTTTCACTTTGTTCTTAAATATGGGCCTCGAGGTCTGCATGTCTGTCCTCACCCACTGGGCATGGACGTCAATTCAACATCTATTCCACATTGGCTCCATGTCATTTTATTGAAATGACATGGAAACAACGCTGAGTCAAGCGGGCAGTAATCTCTTAGGAACAGGACCTTTCCATGTGTTCACGCTGGCTAACTCTTGACCCGTGCTGGGCAGTGCTGTTAGGCACTGTGCTGCTTAGCTTAGCTACCCAGTGACGAGAGGAAGGTTATTCATTAGCTGTTACTCATGTACTGTATAGAGGGGTGCAGGGGGTATTTACCCACATTGACTGGGACTCTGTGACTCTGTGACTGACGGGGGGGGGTTAAAGATTAGAGGTGTTGTTTTAGGTTAAGGGTCGAAGGGAACTCACACAGGATCAAAGTAAGCTACATTAGGACACCCAGGAGCGGAGCAACACACGCAAACCAACCCCCACACACACACACACACACACACACACACAGTGGTGTGATGGCAGTGGGATTAGAGCCCTGGGGCTAGGAGCATGTTAATGAACTTTGATCCACCACCAGGAGATTCTGAGAGTCCGGGGTTGGTCGTACTACAGTTTTCCAGTCCTATTCAGTTACAGTTGCAGGCTGAACATTTCAAAAGGGTTCCTAATAGTTCCAAATTAGCAAAGAAATTAACACACGCGTTCATTTAAGACTTCTGATAACCTGATGCCCTAGTTTAGTACACGTTCAGTACAGTCAATCAGCCGTACATCCTAGTGGAGTATCTTATCTAGTTCTCACACACACTGTTAGCAAATGTGTTTGATGCCCAGATACATACGTGTTTTAGTTCTATCTCTGCAGCTTGATATTTCCTCTCTCGTGAACTCCCTTTCCCAGTGTCCCCGGCGGCGGAGAGGCTGCGCTACATCCTGGGTGAAGATGACGACATGCCGACGCCCACTCTGTTTACGGAGATGGACACGCTGCAACACGATGGAGACGAGATGGAGTGGAAAGAGTCTGCTAGGTACACACACACACACACACACACCTCAACCATGTGTGTGTGTCCACCCTGGAGTGTGTGCCCTCATTAGTTTGAGAATGTAGGGGGCTTTAGTTGGGATTTAGGGGGAGGTGTTGGTAGGGAACCTGTAGATAGTTTCATTAGAAGAGTGTTAGCAGCAAAGCCCTACGGTAGTGTCACGGAGCTGGGGTCGGTCCACCCTGCCTTAATAACCAGACATCGAAAGGCTTCATGGGGCTTCTCTCCTTCCTCTCCAGGTGGGTGAAGTTTGAGGAGAAGGTGGAGGAGGGAGGAGAGAGGTGGAGTAAGCCCCATGTGTCCACCCTGACCCTCCACAGTCTGTTTGAGCTGAGGACCTGCATCCAGACTGGCAGTGTACTGCTGGATCTGGAGGGATACTCCCTGCCACAGATAGTGGGTGAGTGTGTATGTGTGACCCAGACCATGGCCCATTCCCAAATCAAGCCCTAGTCGTCCCTATGCCCTGTGCACTTCTGGAGACTCAAACGATTTTTATTATTATATTTATTATAGGTGTAAGCAATATGGTTCAAATCCATCTTGCCCTCTGATTGGCTGGTTGGAAGTGCATAAGGAAGTGGACAGGGGCTATGGGTCGACTTGGGATTGAGCACAACTGACTCTTGAACTCTCACCCTGACCTCTGACCCCAGATGACATCGTGGACCGCCAGGTGGCAGACGGTCTGATTGGTCCAGAACTGAGGGAGAAGGTCAGCTTTGTGTTGCTACGGAAACATCGCCACCAGCATAAGAAACCCATCCACCTCTCGCTAGCCGACATGGGCAAATCAAACAATTCCCCCACCAGTGAGTGTGTGTGTGTGTGTGTGTGTGTGTGTTGTGTTCTCTTGTTGATTTTCATCTCTGTCGTAGTATCATGCTGATTTGACTCATACAGCAATAACATTTTCTCTCTCCTCTTTTCACAAACTGCCTCACCGTCTCACCTCTCTTCTCATTCTCCTCCACCTTTTTCTCCTCTTCTCTCTCTCTCTCCCCCTCTCCTCCCTCCCTCTGTCTCTCTCTCTCACTCTCTCTCTAGGCCGTAGTCCCCAGTCTGTTCATAATGTCAGTCGTAGTAACGTCAGTCGCTTTCCTAGTTCAGCCTCTGGCCTCCATCACTCCACAGAGGACTTACGAGCCAAGTCAGGCAGCCTTGGCCGCCTGCGTGAGTCTACACGCACGCACATACTCAAGCGCACAGACACATAGACACGCTCGCACGTGTACGGACACCCTCAAGTGCACAGGCACACACACACTCAACGCATAGACACACATGTATACATGCAAACTAATATTCTTTCACCCTCTTTCCTGTCTCTGGCGGCTTACCTCATAGAGACGTGTGTTTGTAATTCACATATCTAACCTCGTAACCTCATAGAGATGTGTGTTTGTAATTCACATATCTAACCTCATAACCTCATAG
The DNA here is from genome assembly GCF_002021735.2 of Oncorhynchus kisutch. Lineage (NCBI taxonomy): Eukaryota > Metazoa > Chordata > Actinopteri > Salmoniformes > Salmonidae > Oncorhynchus > Oncorhynchus kisutch. The sequence goes on along the minus strand of NC_034202.2, from coordinate 9,863,550 downwards.
AGATGTGTGTTTGTAATTCACATATCTAACCTCATAACCTCATAGAGATGTGTGTTTGTAATTCACATATCTAACCTCTTAACCTCATAGAGATGTGTGTTTGTAATTCACATATCTAACCTCATAGAGATGTGTGTTTGTAATTCACATATCTAACCTCATAACCTCATAGAGATGTGTGTTTGTAATTCACATATCTAACCTCGTAACCTTATAGAGATGTGTGTTTGTAATTCACATATCTAACCTCATAGAGACGTGTGTTTGTAATTCACATATCTAACCTCGTAACCTCATAGGGATGTGTGTTTGTAATTCACATATCTAACCTCATAAGCTCATAGAGATGTGTGTCTGTAATTCACATATCTAACCTCATAACCTCATAGAGACGTGTGTTTGTAATTCACATATCTAACCTCATAACCTCATAGAGATGTGTGTTTGTAATTCACATATCTAACCTCATAGAGATGTGTGTTTGTAATTCACATATCTAACCTCTTAACCTCATAGAGATGTGTGTTTGTAATTCACATATCTAACCTCATAGAGACGTGTGTTTGTAATTCACATATCTAACCTCGTAACCTCATAGAGATGTGTGTTTGTAATTCACATATCTAACCTCATAACCTCATAGAGATGTGTGTTTGTAATTCACATATCTAACCTCATAGAGACGTGTGTTTGTAATTCACATATATAACCTCATAACCTCATAGAGATGTGTGTTTGTAATTCACATATCTAACCTCATAGAGATGTGTGTTTGTAATTCACATATCTAACCTCATAACCTCATAGAGATGTGTGTTTGTAATTCACATATCTAACCTCATAGAGATGTGTGTTTGTAATTCACATATCTAACCTCATAACCTCATAGAGACGTGTGTTTGTAATTCACATATCTAACCTCGTAACCTCATAGAGATGTGTGTTTGTAATTCACATATCTAACCTCATAGAGATGTGTGTTTGTAATTCACATATCTAACCTCATAACCTCATAGAGATGTGTGTTTGTCATTCACATATCTAACCTCGTAACCTCATAGAGATGTGTGTTTGTAATTCACATATCTAACCTCATAACCTCATAGAGACGTGTGTTTGTAATTCACATATCTAACCTCATAACCTCATAGAGATGTGTGTTTGTAATTCACATATCTAACCTCATAACCTCATAGAGACGTGTGTTTGTAATTCACATATCTAACCTCGTAACCTCATAGAGATGTGTGTTTGTAATTCACATATCTAACCTCGTAACCTCATAGAGATGTGTGTTTGTAATTCACATATCTAACCTCATAGAGATGTGTGTTTGTAATTCACATATCTAACCTCGTAACCTCATAGAGATGTGTGTTTGTAATTCACATATCTAACCTCATAGAGATGTGTGTTTGTAATTCACATATCTAACCTCATAACCTCATAGAGATGTGTGTTTGTAATTCACATATCTAACCTCATAACCTCATAGAGATGTGTGTTTGTAATTCACATATCTAACCTCATAACCTCATAGAGATGTGTGTTTGTAATTCACATATCTAACCTCATGACCTCATAGAGATGTGTGTTTGTAATTCACATATCTAACCTCGTAACCTCATAGAGATGTGTGTTTGTAATTCACATATCTAACCTCATAGAGATGTGTGTTTGTAATTCACATATCTAACCTCATAGAGACGTGTGTTTGTAATTCACATATCTAACCTCATAACCTCATAGAGATGTGTGTGTGATTTCAGTGTGCAAGTTTTTGGGCACACTGTATTTTGGAGAGCTCCTAATACACAGTAGTCTCTTGAGCCAGACAGCTTACTAAATACACAGTGGGTCCATTTTTGTGTGTGTGGGGGGGGGGGGGGTATGTTCCGGTTCCTTCTCTGCTAATTAATTTGTCCCTAAATCATAAATCAGCTTTTGGGGGGAATGATCCATTAGATGTAATCGGCCGTTGAAACAATCAGGCGAGCTCTGCTCACACCCCCCCAAGCCATCTACAGTGCCATAGAAAGATGCATTCACACTATACCTATAGCTGGTATTTGCCTATAAAGATGGGTTGGAGACTACTGCTGCAACTTCCAAAATGAAAAATGACACTGCACAAACTCTCGACCCGTGAATACGCTGAGGAGACGTGCTAACTTCACGTCTAGTTAACTCAGACTGCCACCCACCGAAGTCATTCATTGGTGTCAATAGGGGAATCGTGCGAGCATATTATTGTGCATGCGAGTTTGTGTGGAATAGAAAGTGGTGTGTGTCTACTTGTTTTTCATATGATGTTTCAGATCCCGCGCAAAGCCGAAGCATGAACGACATTTCAGACAAGCCAAGCACAGACCAGGTAACGCCAAAGATCATTGTTCTGTGTGTGTGTGTGTGTGTGTGTGTGTGTGTGTGTGTGTGTGTGTGTGTGTGTGTGTGTGTGTGTGTGTGTGTGTGTGTGTGTGTGTGTGTGTGTGTGTGTGTGTGTGTGTGTGTGTGTGTGTGTGTGTGAATGATGATGGAAAAGTTATTACATTGCATAACCCTAAGCTCCTGTTGTTCGTCTCGGCTTAATTGTTTGGGTGCGTCCACCCGTCAAAAATGAGAGGGAGAGAGGGAGAGCAGGATAAAGAATAGGACTGTTCTCATGGGAGTCACTTGCCTTTCCTTTCGACGTGGGCCAAAGGACAGATTTGGGTATTATTGTTTAGCTGTGGATGGAGATGGTGTGTGTGTGTGAGGGGGACGCTGAGAATGTGTAGGGGTCAATGCCCACCCTGACAGAGTTCGGGGACTTCAAAGCCACACACATACAGTACACCATCTGAGTCCACTTGAATGATTTACTCCCCCATACAGTGGCTTGATAACCAGTATTGGGGGAGTAACAGATTACAAAATAAAACGGTCAATGGGATCCGTTACGTTACCAGCACAAATATTGTAATCGGATTATAAATACTTTTGAGGATTACTTTTACATTCCCAAAGGATGTTTGAGCGGGAAGAACATCTTCGACACCTTTTCTGTTTTCTCAATGACATTCAGATCAGCATTGAAAGAAAGTGCAAGTTTAAGTTTCCACCAACCTCCTGTGTATTGTAGATGTGTTGTAGTAGTGGGTAATCATGTGTAATGTTTAAAACCAGCAGCCCAGCAACTGTATGTAAATGGCTTTAATATTACTGGACCACAGGAAGAGTAGCAGCTTCTGGGGATCCATAATAAACAGAAATAATAAAATACAAACACAAAGACCCACCCCATGAGAACCCAAAATATACGCTTGTTTTTCTCCAATGTTTGTAAACATTGCCAATCCCATTGCTGGGATTTTTGACCAAAACAGAGCCGGCTTTGTTATTGATGGAACTGTGGAGCTGCAAATGATCTATATATCAAAAGTGTCACCAACAAAAAGGTAAACAACAGGTCGATAGCAAATGCAGCATAGGGCATCATTTTTCATATGTAAATATAGCTTTTCAGTAGTGCTCAAAGCAGGCAGTTCCATGAGCGCAGCATTTATTTTATACTCCAATCAATGATCCCAATCAGTCCTCCATGACAACACAATCATAAACAACAGAGTAGGGCTGGCTAATAAGTCCTTAGTTCTGGGGTTATGCTCAGGTTAAACAATTTGGCTAATCTATACTTCCAAGATATTCGAGATTCGTGGCCACAAAGAAAGCCCCAAAAAACAGCCTGAAAATATTTTTTGGGGGGGACAAGGGGTGGTCGGTGGAGCCGAGGAGTGAACCAGAGCCAGTCTGGGAGAAGAGGGAGAAACTGGAGGAGAGTGAACGGAGAGAGTCAGAGACCGTCAGTGAGTGGATGGAGATATTGGAGGAGAAAGAGCTGAGAGAGTTGTTGAGTTGGTGGAGGAGGCACGACATTTGCCCTAAGGAGCGTGTTATCAGTTGAATGCCACCTGAGTCAGCTCTCCGTACTCGTCCTGAGGAGCGGGCTATCAGTCTGGTAAAATCTGTGCCAGCTCCACGCACCAGGTCTCCAGTACGCCTTCCCAGCCCTGTACATCCTGTGCCAGCTCTCCAAACTCGCCTTGAGGAGCGTGTCATTGTCCGGTATCATTTGTGCCGGCTTTACACACCAGGTCTCCAGTGCGCCTCCACAGCCCAGTACGTCCTGTATCAGCTCCTCGCACTCACCGTGCGAAGTGTGTCATCGTTCCTGTACAATTTATGCTGGATATATATGCACCAGGTCTCCAGTGCGCCTTCACAGCCCAGTACATCCTGTGCCAGCTCCTCGCACTTGCCGTCTGAAGTGTGTCATCGAACCGGTACAATTGATGCCAGCTCTACGCACCAGGTCTCCAGTACGCCTCCACAGCCCAGTACGTCCTGTGCCAGCTCCACGCACTAGGCATTCAGTACACCTCCACAGCCCAGTACGTCCTGTGCCAGCTCCACGCACTAGGCCTTCAGTGCGCCTTCACAGCCCAGTACGTCCTGTGCCAGCTCCACGCACTAGGCCTTCAGTACGCCTCCACAGCCCAGTACGTCCTGTGCAAGCTCCACGCACTAGGCCTTCAGTACGCCTCCACAGCCCAGTACGTCTTGTGCCTGCTCCACGCACTAGGCCGTCAGTGCGCCTTCCCAGTCCGGTACATCCTGTGCCAGCTCCACGCACTAGGCCTTCAGTGCGCCTTCCCAGTCCGGTACATCCTGTGCCAGCTCCACGCACTAGGCCTTCAGTGCGCCTTCCCAGTCCGGTACATCCTGTGCCAGCTCCACGCACTAGGCCTTCAGTGTGCCTTCCCAGTCCGGTACATCCTGTGCCTGCTCCTCGCACTCGCCCTGAAGAGCGTGTCACCAGTCCGGTGCCAACTGTGTCTCCTCCTCGCACTTGCCCTAAAGTGCGTGTCACCAGCCCGGTACCACCTGTGCCGGCTCCACACATCAGGCTTCCAGTGCACCTCTCCAGTCCAGGAACGTCCTGTGCCAGTTCCACGCACTCGCTCTGAAGTGTGTGTCACCAGTCCAGTGACACCTGTACCGGCTCCACGTACAGGCCTCCAGTGCGTATTTACAGTCCAGAGCCGCCAGCGAGGGTTCAGTCCAGAGCCTCCGGCGATGGTTCACAGTCCAGAGCTTCCGGCGACGGCTCCCAGTCCAGAGCTTCCGGCGACGGTCCACAGTCCGGAACCTCCTGCGACGGTCCACAGTCCGGAACCTCCTGCGACGGTCCACGGACCGGAACCTCCTGCGACGGTCCACGGTCCGGAATCTCCTGCGACAGTCCACAGTCACACCCTTGTTTCTCTATGGTATAGTAGGTCAGGGCGTGACTGGGGTATTCTAGTTTATTATTTCTATGTGGTGTTCTAGTTTATTTTTCTATGTTGGTGATTTGTATGATTCCCAAATAGAGGCAGCTGGTAATTGTTGTCTCTAATTGGGGATCATATTTAGGTAGCATTTTTCCCACCTGTGTTTGTGGGATATTGTTTTGTGCATGTGCACCACGTAGTCACGTTTCGTTGTCAGTTTATTGATTTATTTGTTTTGTTCTTGCTAAGTTTCACTTTATAATAAATATGTGGAACTCAACATCCGCTGCGCCTTGGTCCGTCTCTCCTCACCTACGTGACATTGGTAATATTAATTTCTGTCTTCTAATGCATCTTAACGGGAAAGTAATCTAAAAGTAACTGAAAACAATTCAAAGGTTACATTACTGATTACAACTGAACTATACTGAACAAAAATATAAACACAACTATGAGTTTTACTATGAGTTACAGTTCAACTGAAATAAATTCATTAGACCCTGATCTATGGATTTCACATGACTGGGCAGGGGCACAGCCATGGTTGGGACTTGGAGAGCATAGGCCCACCCATTTGGGAGCCAGGCCTATCCACTGGGGAGCCAGGTCTAGCTAATCAGAATGAGTTTTTCCCCACAAAAGGGCTTTATTACAAACAGTCCTCAGTTTCATCAGCTGTCCGTGTGGCTGGTCTCAGATGATCCAGCAGGTGAAGAAGCCGGATGTGGAGATTCTGGGCTGGCATGGAAACATAAGGTCTGCGGTTGTGAGGCTGGTTGTACATACTGCCAAATTCTCTAAAACAACATTGGAGATGGCTTATGGTAGAGAAATGAACATTCAATTCTCTGGCAACAGCTCTGGTAGACTTGCCAATTGCAGTCAGCATGCCAATTGCACGCTCTCTCAACTTGAGACATCTGTGGCATTGTGTTGTGTGACAAAACTGCACATTTTAGAGAGGCCTTTTATTGTCCCCAGCACAAGGTGCACCTGTGTGATGATCATGCTGTTTAATCAGATTATTGATATGACACACTTGTCAGGTGGATGGATTATCTTGGCAAAGGAAAAATGCTCACTATCACTACTAGGGCTGTAAACGAATTTGCCCACACAATCTTTTATTTCAGCTCATGGAACATGGGACCAACACTTTACATGTTGCATTTGACATTTTTGTTCAGTATAGTAACTGTAACAGATTACATTTAGAAAGTAACTTAACTAGCCCCGTTAACTTCTCTAGGATAGGGGGCAGCATTTGGAATTATGGATGAAAAGCATGCCCAAATTCAACTGCCTGCTACTCATCCCCAGAAGATATGCATATTATTAGTAGATTTGGATAGAAAACACTGAAGTTTCTAAAACTGTTTGAATCATGTCTGTGAGTATAACAGAATTTATGTAGCAGGCAAAACCTAGAGGACAAACAATTCAGATGTGTTTTTTTTGGAGGTCACTCTTTTCAATGGGTTTTCATTGGGAATCCAGTTTTCTAAGGGACTTGCTTGCAGTTCCTACCGCTTCCACTGGATGTCACCAGTCTTTAGAAATTGGTTGAGGTTTTTCCTGTGTAATGAAGAAGTAGCCCTGTTCAAAACGAGGGTCACTTCATGTGTACTGTTTGATAGAGGTGCATGACCGGAAAGCTAGCGTCAGTTTGTTTTCTTCCTGTATTGAACATAGATCTTCGTCTTCAATTTTATTGATTATTTACATAAAAAAATACCTAAAGTTGTATTACAAAAGTTGTTTGAAATGTTTTGGCAAAGTTTACATTTAACTTTGATATATTTTGTAGTCACGTTGCGCAAGTTGGAACGAAAGTGTTTTTCTGGATTTTTTATTTCTGCATTTTGTGTCGCGCCTGCAGGGTTGAAATATGTTCTCTCTTTTGTTTACGGAGGTGCTATCCTCAGATAATAGCACTTGTTTGCTTTCGCCAAAAAGCCTTTTTGAAATCTGACATGTTGGCTGGATACACAACACATGTAGCTTTAATTTGGTATCTTACATGTGTGATTTCATGAAAGTTTGATTTTTATAGGAATTTATTTGAATTTGGCGCTCTGCATTTTCTCTGGCCTTTGGCCAAGTGGGACGTTACCGTCCCACATATCCCAGAGAGGTTAACTTTGAACTGCCTGCCAAACACACACACAAACACACATCCATGTCCTCATATTGAAACTTCTGTACATGTAGGAGCTTTGACAGCCCGGCTTTAACCAGCACCTGACTAGGTCACAGAGAGAGAAAGGGGGAGGTATTCCTTGAAGTAGACTGTTATACTGAGTAGGGGTATTGTTGACGTCATGTTCGAGGCAGTAAATTACGACCAGAGAACACTCTTAGCAAGAAGGATTCCAAAAGGGTTCTTCGGCAATGACTTTAACCCTTTGAATAACCCTTTTTGGGTTCCATGTAGAACCCTCTGTAAAAAGGGTTCCACCCAAAGGGGTTCTACCTGTAACCCAAAATTGTTATTCAAAGGGTTCTCAAGTGGGGACAGCTGAAGAAGCCTTTTAGGCACTAGATAGAACCTTCTTTTCTAAACTTTTGTAGGTCACAGAGACCGAGAGATGGGGAGGGAGAGACGTAGAGAGAGAGAGGGGTTAGAGGTGGGGAGAGAGGTATAGCAAGAGAGAGCGAGGGGGTAGAGAGAGGGGATAGAGGTAGAGAGAGGGGGGAGAGAGATATAGAGAGAGGCAAGATAGTGAGTTGACTCTGAAAGTTACACTAAAAGATTGGCAGGTGATTTTGACCTAAGCACCAACCACTCCACTTCCACGTGCTACTGGGAGGTAGGAGCGAGGCACGTTTACCGCATTGAGAGTTGAGCTTTGTGTGATTTTTGTATCAGTAAAGTATGCAGCAGTATTGATTGGCCAATGGAGTGTGTGTGTGTGTGTGTGTGTGTGTGTGTGTGTGTGTGTGTGTGTGTGTGTGTGTGTGTGTGTGTGTGTGTGTGTGTGTGTGTGTGTGTGTGTGTGTGTGTGTGTGTGTCAATATTGAGCTACAGTACCGTGTGTGTGTGTGTGCCTCGTGTCCTATGCAGTGAGTGATCAGCTATCGATTAGATATCAACGCTGACATAATAATGACAGAACTTCAGCCACTCTGCTGTATGACAATACAGTAGAGTAAAACATGCCTTTACATTTTAAATGCTGTTCCTACGTGCTTTATTCGAGCACTATAATAGACATTATTTTGGCTACAAATAGCCTTCATTGGGTTATTGAAATGCCCCAATAATTCAATTCGCAATGATTGTTCATCCGCTAAGAAAAGTCTGCCAAAACTTAAAACCGACATCAACATGAAGAAGTCAACATACAAGTGTAAATAAAAACAAACGTGAATAAGTTATGAAGTGTGCTGCTAACGCACATGACGGCACAAACACGTCTCGTTAATGTAAATGTTTTAGTTTGGTTAGCTTTTGGAAACGTTGGCTAGCGCATTCCAACTTTCCCTGGCATCACACTTGTAGTTTTTGATTTACCTGATATCATCGGATGGCTGGCATTCGATGTCAGCAGATGCCTTCTCTTCTAGCCAAGATATGAAATGCAATCATAATTGACTGTAGGGCATATAAACCATACACAATAGATACCGGTGGTTCCGTGATGACTGAAAACACAACCGTGGGACGAACGAGTGACAAATTTCCGAGCAAGGGCAGTCCATTTTAAAATGAATGAATTCTTCCTTTGCCCTGCAAGTGTCAACTCATCATAAGTCATGATACGTCATCAGAAGTGTCCACTTAATTTGAGACCTGAGGGGAGAGCGTGTGTCTTTTACGTGTTTGGAATGCAGCCCTGGTTTCTCTTTGGTCTCTAAATACATCTCTCATGTTCCTCTGCCACCTCTCTCCATTTTCTGTCTCTCTCTTTCTTGTCTTTCTTGACCATCCTGCTTCCTACCCCCCCCCCCCCCCCCCCCCCCCTAGATGAAAAACAAGTTCATGAAGAAGATACCTCGTGATGCCGAGGCGTCCAACGTTCTGATTGGAGAAGTGGACTTCCTGGATAAACCATTTGTAGCTTTCGTACGTCTGGCCCAGGCTACCACACTGGGAGGCCTGACCGAGGTCCCCGTACCTACCAGGTGTGTGTGTGTGTGTGTGTGTGTGTGTGTGTGTGTGTGTGTGTCTCCTGCTGCTCTACAGCTGTGTTAACCCCGTGTCTCCTGGCAGGTTTCTGTTTGTCTTGCTGGGTCCTCATGGCAAAGGCAAGTCCTACAACGAGATTGGCCGAGCTATCGCCACGCTGATGGTGGATGACGTAAGAATGAGCAAAAAACAAACAATGAGGGACAAACGTTTTTATTGATTGTTGTCATTTATAAAAATGTTTAAAAAAATATAACCTCTAGATATTCAGTGGATATGTTACCTTACGCACTCAGTCAGTATGTTACAGACAGGGCTCTGCAGTTCAACTCTGTCCTCTTTATTTTACACACACACACACACACACCCACACACACACCATCATGTGCCGTGTATAACAGTGTGCTCTGCTGTCCTGTCAGTTGTTCAGTGACGTTGCGTATAAAGCCCGGGACAGGGACGACCTGATCGCGGGGATTGATGAGTTTCTGGATGAGGTCATCGTTCTGCCCCCAGGGGAGTGGGACCCCAAAATACGCATTGAGCCCCCCAAGAAGGTCCCCTCTGCTGACATGAGGTATAAACTGTATGTATTTAGTGACTGACTGATCAATTGAAACATTGAATTAAGCATTGTTAATTTGGATCCCTGTTAGATGTCGTATAAGCAGCAGCTATTCTTCCTGGGTTAGTTTGTCTGTTAGTTAGTCCAAACTCAACACTGAACCTCCACCCCCCCCCCCAAAAGGAAGTCTGTGCTGAACCTGAATGAGCTAGGCCAGGTGAACGGGACCGGGACAGCTGGGGGGCCAGGAGGAGGAGAGGACGAGGAGATGCCCATCCCCCACGAACTGGGAGAGGAACTGCAATTCACTGGCAGGTATGGGAGTGCTGGGAGGTTTACTTTCCTATAATTGTATCTCCAGACCCCCAAAGCAACATGCAGGCACTCTGGCATCACAATTCTCATTTGAAACCAATAAAAAACATTTTAAGCAGGGGCCAATAGAACTAGCCGGGGTGCTTACCTGTGTCTCTGTGTGTGTGTGTGTGTGTGTGTGTGTGTGTGTGTGTGTGTGTGTGTGTGTGTGTGTGTGTGTGTGTGTGTGTCCCAGGTTCTGTGGAGGCCTGTGGCTGGACATTAAGAGGAAGGTTCCGTGGATCCTTAGTGATTTCTCCCAGGGCTTTCACATCCAGTCCATCTCTGCTGTTCTGTTCATCTACCTGGGCTGCATCACCAACGCCATCACCTTCGGAGGCCTGCTGGGAGACGCCACTGACAACTACCAGGTACACACACACACACACACACACTTACACGCCAACATGCGTAAGTTAAACACCGGTCTCAACTCCTCCCCCTCTCTCCCTGTGGCAGGGTGTGATGGAGAGTTTCCTGGGTACAGCGTTAGCAGGTACAGTGTTCTGTCTGTTAGGAGGTCAGCCTCTCATCATTCTCAGTTCTACTGGACCCATCCTCATCTTCGAGAAACTGCTCTACGAGTTCTGCAAGTGAGCCACACACACACACACACACACACACACACACACACACACACACACACACACACACACACACACACACACACACACACACACACAGGCTGTATCTGTCTGATCCTTCTTTTGTGTACTTAGTTTGTTTCTTCTGACGCTGGTGCGAATGTGTCCCAGGTCTAACACTATAGACTACATGGAGCTGCGTCTGTGGATTGGTCTCCACTCCTGTCTGCAGTGTCTGATCCTGGTCGCCACGGACGCCAGTTACATCATCAAATATATCACCCGCTTCACCGAGGAGGGCTTCTCCAGCCTCATCTCCTTCATCTTCATCTCGGACGCCATCAAGAAGATGGTGGGTGACACACACACACACACACACACACACACACGCACACGCACTCACACGGTGTCTTAACTGTTTTCGTAATGTGTTACTACAGGTGGGCTCCTTTAAGTACTACCCCATCAACCGTGTCTTCAAGCCCGACTACGTTACCACATACAGGTGTGAATGTATCGCACCTGACCAGGGTGAGCCTCTCCTCTCCCTCCTCTTCTTCTGCTGCCGTCTCTCCTCCTCATCTCATTCCTTCCTCTTCTCCCGTTTCTCCTCCTGTTCCTCCTCCGACCACTCCTCCTGTTTCTCCTCCGTGTCCTCCTCCTGTTTCTCCTCCGGCCACTCCTCCTGTTCCTCCTCTGGCCACTCCTCCTGTTTCTCCTCCGTGTCCTCCTCCTGTTTCTCCTCCGGCCTCTCCTCCTGTTTCTCCTCCGGCCACTCCTCCTGTTCCTCCTCCGTGTCCTCCTCCTGTTCCTCCTCCGGCCACTCCTCCTGTTTCTCCTCCGTGTCCTCCTCCTGTTTCTCCTCCGGCCACTCCTCCTGTTTCTCCTCCGTGTCCTCCTCCTGTTTCTCCTCCGGCCACTCCTCCTGTTTCTCCTCCGTGTCCTCCTCCTGTTTCTCCTCCGGCCACTCCTCCTGTTTCTCCTCTGGCCACTCCTCCTGTTTCTCCTCCGTGTCCTCCTCCTGTTTCTCCTCCGGCCACTCCTCCTGTTTCTCCTCCGGCCACTCCTCCTGTTTCCTCCTCCGTGTCCTCCTCCTGTTTCTCCTCCGGCCACTCCTCCTGTTTCTCCTCCGGCCACTCCTCCTGTTTCTCCTCCGTGTCCTCCTCCTGTTTCTCCTCCGGCCACTCCTCCTGTTTCTCCTCCGGCCACTCCTCCTGTTTCTCCTCCGGCCTCTCCTCCCGTTCCTCCTCCGGCCACTCCTCCCGTTCCTCCTCCGGCCACTCCTCCCGTTCCTCCTCCGGCCACTCCTCCTGTTCCTCCTTCCGGCCATCTCCCACGCCTCCCGTGCCTCCTCTCTGGCCAACTCCTCCTGTTCCTCCTCCGGCCACTCCTCCTGTTCCTCCTCCGGCCCACTCCTCTGCCTCTTTGCCTCCTCCGTGTCACCTCCTCCTGTTCCTCTCCGGAGCCACTCCTCCTGTTGTCTCCTCCGTGTCACTCCTCCTGTTTCTCCATCCTGTCACTCCTCCTGTTTCTCCTCCGGCCACTCCTCCTTGGTTCTCCTCCGGCCACTCCTCCTGTTCTCCGCCTCCGGCCACTCCTCCTGTTCTCCTCCGTGTCACTCCTCCTGTTTCCTCCTCCGGGTCACTCCTCCTGTTTCTCTCCTGCCTTCCTCCTTCTCCTCCGTGTCCTCCTCCTGTTTCTTCTCTTCCGGCAACTCTCCTCCTGTTTCTCCTCCGTGTCCTCCTCCTGTTTCTCCTCCGGCCACTCCTCCTGTTTCTCCTCCGTGTCCTCCTCCTGTTTTCTCCTCCGGCCACTCCTCCTGTTTCTCCTCCGGCCACTCCTCCTGTTTCTCCTCCGTGTCCTCCTCCTGTTTCTCCTCCGGCCACTCCTCCTGTTTTCCTTCCCTCCGGCCACTCCTCCTGTTTCTCCTCAGTGTCCTCCTCCTGTTTCTCCTCCGGCCACTCCTCCTGTTTCTCCTCCCGGCCACTCCTCCTGTTTCTCCTCCGTGTCCTCCTCCTGTTTCTCCTCCGGCCACTCCTCCTGTTCCTCCTCCGGCCACTCCTCCTGTTCCTCCTCCGGCCACTCCTCCTGTTCCTCCTCCGTGTCCTCCTCCTGTTTCTCCTCCGTGTCCTCCTCCTGTTTCTCCTCCGGCCACTCCTCCTGGATTCCGCCTCCGGCCACTCCTCCTGTTTCTCCGTCCGTGTCCTCCTCCTGTTTCGCCTCCGTGTCACTCCTCCTGTTTTCTCCTCCGGCCACTCCTCCTGTTCCTCCTCCGGCCACTCCTCCTCTGTTTCTCCTCCGTGTCCTCCTCCTGTTTCCTCCTCGGCCACTCCTCCTGTTCTCTTCCTCCTCCGTGTCCCTCCTCCTGTGTTCTCCTCCGCCACCTCCTCTGTTCCTCTCCGGCCACGTCCTCCTTTTCCTCCTCCGGCCAACTCCTCCTGTTTCTTCTCCTCCGTGTTCCTCGCCTCCCTGTTCCCTTTTCCCCCCCGGGCCACTCCATCAGGTTTCCTCCTCCGCCACTCCTCTGTTTCTCCTCCGTGTCCTCCTCCTGTATCTTCTCCTCCGGACACTCCTCCTGTTTCTCCTCCGGCCACTCCTCCTGTTTCTCCTCCGTGTCCTCCTCCTGTTCTTCTCCTCCGGCCACTCCTCCTGTTCTCTCCTCCGGCCACTCCTCCTGTTCTTCCTCCGGCCACTCCTCCTGTTCCTCCTCCGGCCACTCCTCCTGTTTCTCCTCCGGCCACTCCTCCTGTTCCTCCTCCGGCCACTCCTCCTGTTCCTCCTCCGGCCACTCCTCCTGTTTCTCCTCCGTGTCCTCCTCCTCTTCACTAGAACTGACACCAGTGAAGTGCAGTATTGCCATCTTGCAGGGCAGTTTAGGGAGTTCACATCCCATTCTTCCTTGAGACGTATCCCCTCGTTTGGGGGATGTGTATACTATAATAATAATGCTTTGGGTGCTTATATTTGTCTGTTACACACAAGTGTGTAATGAAAATATGTTGTTTTTTGTTGCATATTCCAACTCCCCCTGAGACACCCGCAGGGAGTGAGGTCATGGCAAAGGTCTCCATTGTATAGAGCCCCTGGAGCACAGAAACAGATTTTTGTTCACCTTGTCGGCTCCGGTATTTGAACCAGCCACCTTTCGGTTACTGGCCCAACACTCTTACCTCGAGTCTACCTGCCATCCCCTTGTACTGTCTGTATTCGCCCTCTCAACTACTGTAACTGATGCTGTCTGTTTCTGCTTCTGTTTCTCTGGCTGCTATCTGAGTGAGTATACTGCTACATCATGCTACAAATCGGTCATGTTCCCATATAACTGGCGTCGTGTAATCTAGCTGGGGCACCTGACTTCTCTCTGTATCTCTCTCTCTCTCTCTCTCTCTCTCTGCAGCTGCCGCGATGGCTTTTAACGTTTCAGTTCCACTCGCGGACGATAATATGACTGATTTGGTAAGTGGCTCGGGAGCTAACGGGGACTCATTCCCTCATCTGTTTCTCAGATGGTTGAGTCTATGGGGGACAGTCTGCCTGTGGCCAAAAAATAGACTGTAGGACGTAACATAGTCACAGGACTAGCAGCACTGTGCTGCCTGTCCACGTTCGTTTCTGCACTACTCTGTATTCTCTCTCTCTCTCTGTCTCTCTGTGTCTCTGTGTCTCTGTGTCTCTCTGTCTCTCTCTGTGTCTCTGTATTCTCTCTCTCTCTCTCTCTCTGTCTCTCTGTGTCTCCGTGTCTCTCTGTGTCTCTGTGTCTCTCTGTGTCTCTGTGTCTCTCTGTCTCTCTCTCTGTCTCTCTGTGTCTCCGTGTCTCTCTGTGTCTCTGTGTCTCTCTGTGTCTCTGTATTCTCTCTCTCTCTCTCTCTCTCTCTCTCTCTCTCTGTCTCTCTGTGTCTCTCTGTGTCTCTGTGTCTCTGTGTCTCTCTGTGTCTCTGTATTCTCTCTCTCTCTCTCTCTCTCTCTCTGTCTCTCTGTGTCTCTCTGTGTCTCTGTGTCTCTGTGTGTGTAGTATAACATAACAGGTCTGGACTGGAGTCAGCTGAGTAAGAAGGAGTGTGTGAAGTATGGCGGCGCCCTGCTGGGGAACGCGTGTAAGTACGTCCCAGACCTGGCCCTCATATCTTTTATCCTGTTCTTCGGCACCTACTCCATGACCGTCTCCCTCAAGAAGTTCAAGACTAGCCGCTACTTCCCCACCAAGGTGAGAGACACTCTGGAACATAGAATGTGAGACATTTGATGCAGGGGATCTTTGTTTGGTGTTTATTACATATTGCGTGATGGGTAGATCACGTAAACTCAACCTCTTCCCTTGACGGTCAACTCTCCCCACTTTACCCCCCCCCCCCACGATCGGCCCCCACCCTGTCCTTTCCTGTCCACGTCCATCCTCTTCCTGCCTGTGCTCCAGTGCCGTTCCCTGGTTGGTGATTTCTCCATCATCATCTCCATCCTGGTGTTCTGTGGGATAGACTACCTGTTAGGCCTGGACACGCCCAAACTGCACGTGCCCACTGAAGTCAAGGTTCCTCTCCTCCCCTCATCTCTTGCTCTGTCACTCCCTCTCTTCCGCTCGTTCTCTCCTTCTCGATCTCTTCCTTCTTCCTGAAATCATTCGGGGATAAAAAGTTTGAAATGAATGATTTTGAGACATTAACATACTGACTCTTTTATTTTCATCCCTCTCTCCTGTCGGTGCATTAACATACTGACACTTGTCTTTTATTTTCATCCCTCTCTCCTGTCTGTGTATTAACATACTGACACTTGTCTTTTATTTTCATCCCTCTCTCCTGTCTGTGTATTAACATACTGACACTTGTCTTTTATTTTCATCCCTCTCTCCCGTCGGTGCATTAACATACTGACACTTGTCTTTTATTTTCATCCCTCTCTCCTGTCGGTGCATTAACATACTGACACTTGTCTTTTATTTTCATCCCTCTCTCCTGTCTGTGTATTAACATACTGACACTTGTCTTTTATTTTCATCCCTCTTTCTCCCGTCGGATCATTAACATACTGACACTTGTCTTTTATTTTCATCCCTCTCTCCTGTCGGTGCATTAACATACTGACACTTGTCTTTTATTTTCATCCCTCTCTCCTGTCGGTGCATTAATATACTGACACTTGTCTTTTATTTTCATCCCTCTCTCCTGTCTGTGTATTTGGTTTGTACGTCTGTCTTTTTTCCTCCATCTCTTCCGCCCCTCTTTTTGTCTGTCTGGTTGTTTATCTCTGTGTGTGTGTGTGTGGGTGGGCCTAGCTGAGGAAACTGATCAGTGATTTCTCCATCTTCATGTCAATCATGACGTTTGTGGGTCTGGATATGCTTGTAGGGCTGGACACGCCCAAACTAATTGTACCCACAGAGTTTCAGGTATTTCTGACCCTTAACCCAATGTGTCTGTGTATGAGTTGCATGCATTTTCAGTGTGATTCAATATGTTTGATTTTGGCCTAAGTGTATGAGTTGCATGTGTCTTTTTGGCGGATTTAGTGATGCATGTAAACTGCATGATATGTGTGCGTGTGTGTGTGTGTGTGTGTGTGTGTGTGTGTGTGTGTGTGTGTGTGTGTGTGTGTGTGTGTGTGTGTGTGTGTGTTCAGCACCATACAGGACTCACTTGAACAAAAGACCTGGGCCTCAAAGTAACTCCCTGTGTGAATAAAGGCTACATAAATATGTGTGTGTGTTGTAGCCGACGCGTCCAGACCGTGGCTGGGTGGTGATGCCGTTTGGTAAGAACCCGTGGTGGGTGTATGTGGCCAGCGCCGTCCCTGCTCTCCTGGTCACCATCCTCATCTTCATGGACCAACAGATCAGCGCCGTCATCGTCAACCGCAAAGAGAACAAACTCAAGGTACAGTGTGGCCGCAATGACAACACAACACAACTGCAACCATGAACACACTTACTTACTTAGGCTTGTCTCTCCCAAGGGAGCGTAGCCCGTCGGTCGAATCCTCTCCATCACACTCTGTTCGTGGCTGTTTTCTCCCCCCAAAAATAGGAACATAAATATAAATGCAACATAAACACGGCCATTCAATAACCATGAAATACAACCATGAACACAACAGCAACACAATAACTCTTGAATGGCACCTCCCCCCTCCCTTTCTCTCCGCTCCCCATCCCCCTCCTTCTCTCTCCCCCTCCTTCTCTCTTCCGCTTCTTCTCCCTCCCCTCCCCTCCCCTCCCTCTCTCTCCCCTCCCCTCCTCCTCCTCATTCTCCCTCCCCTCCTTCTCCTTCCCCTCGTTCTCCTTTCCCTCTTTATCCCTCCCGTCCTTCTCCTCCTTATCCCTCCTGTCTTTCTCCCCTCCTTCTTCCTCCCACTCCTTCTCCCCTTCTCTCTCCTCCTCCTTCTTCTCTCTCCCCCTTCCTTCTTCTCTCTCCCCCTCCTTCTTCTCTCTCCTCCCCTCCTCGCTCCTCCCCTCCTTCTCTCTCCACTCCCCTCTTTCTCTCTCCGCTCCCCTCCTTCTCTCTCCGCTGCCCTCCTTCCCTCTCCTCCTTCGCCCTCCCCTCCTTCTCTCTCTGCTCTCCTCCTCTCTCCACTCCCCTCCTTCTCTCTCCGCTCCCCTCCTTCTCTCTCCGCTCCCCTCCTCTCTCCGCTGCCCTCCTTCTCTCTCCGCTCCCCTCCTTCTCTCTCCGCTGCCCTCCTTCTCTCTCCCCCTCCTTCTTCTCTCTCCTCCCCTCCTCGCTCCTCCCCTCCTTCTATCTCTGCTCTCCTTCTCTCTCCGCTCCCCTCCTCGCTCCTCCCCTCCTTCTCCCTCTGCTCTCCTTCTCTCTCCGCTCCCCTTCTTCTCTCTCCGCTCCCCTCCTTCTCTCTCCGCTGCCCTCCTTCTCTCTCCCCCTCCTTCTTCTCTCTCCTCCCCTCTTCACTCCTCCCCTCCTCCTCTCTCCGCTCCCCTCCTTCTCTCTCCGCTGCCCTCCTTCCCTCTCCTCCTTCGCCCTCTCCTCCTTCGCCCTCCCCTCCTTCTCTCTCTGCTCTCCTCCTCTCTCCACTCCCCTCCTTCTCTCTCCGCTCCCCTCCTTCTCTCTCCGCTCCCCTCCTTCTCTCTCCGCTGCCCTCCTTCTCTCTCCGCTCCCCTCCTTCTCTCTCCGCTCCACTCCTTCTCTCTCCGCTCCCCTCCTTCTCTCTCCGCTCCCCTCCTTCTCTCTCCGCTGCCCTCCTTCTCTCTCCCCCTCCTTCTTCTCTCTCCTCCCCTCCTCGCTCCTCCCCTCCTTCTCTCTCTGCTCTCCTTCTCTCTCCGCTCCCCTCCTTCTCTCTCCGCTCCCCTCCTTCTCTCTCCGCTCCCCTCCTTCTCTCTCCGCTCCCCTCCTTCTCTCTCCGCTGCCCTCCTTCTCTCTCCCCCTCCTTCTTCTCTCTCCTCCCCTCCTCACTCCTCCCCTCCTCCTCTCTCCGCTCCCCTCCTTCTCTCCGCTCCCCTCCTTCTCTCTCCCCTCCTTCTCTCTCCTCCTTCGCCCTCCCCTCCTTCTCTCTTTGCTCTCCTCCTCGCTCCTCCCCTCCTTCTCTCTCTGCTCTCCTCCTTCTCTCTCCGCTGCCCTCCTTCCCTCTCCTGATTCGCCCTCCCCTCCTTCTCTCTCCGCTCCCCTCCTTCTCTCTCTCCGCTCCCCATTTCCCTCCCCTCCTTCTCCCTCCCCTCTCTCTGCTCTCCTCCTCGCTCCTCCCCTCCTTCTCTCTCCTCTCCCCTCCTTCTCTCTCCACTCCCCTCCTTCTCTCTCCACTGCCCTCCTTCCCTCTCCTCCTTCGCCCTCCCCTCCTCTCTCCGCTCCCCATTTCCCTCCCCTCCTTCTCCCTCCCCTCCTTCTTCCTCCAACAGAAAGGTTGTGGGTACCATCTGGACCTGTTCTGGGTGGGTATTCTGATGGCAGTGTGTTCCTTCCTGGGCCTGCCCTGGTACGTGGCTGCAACTGTCATCTCCATCGCCCACATCGACTCTCTGAAGATGGAGAGTGAGTCCAGTGCCCCAGGAGAGCAGCCCCAGTTCCTGGGAGTCAGGTAGGGAGGGATACGGGGTTTCTATGAGTGAGGAGAGATATAGTGGGTGTGGGTGACAGGGTGAGTGTGTTAGAGGTTGACGGTGATGTTTGTTCTAACTCTGTGTGTATGTGTGTGTGTATGTGTGTTTTACAGGGAGCAGAGGTTGACGGGTATTCTGGTGTTTGTCTTAACTGGAGTTTCCATCTTCCTAGCTCCTGTCCTTCAGGTGAGTCAGTGAGAGAATGGGCCTCCACATCACAAAGTGGGTAGTGTTATGGAGGATTGTGTTAACCTGTATATTGTGTTTCCCCCCAGTACATCCCCATGCCTGTTCTCTACGGTGTCTTCCTCTACATGGGAGTAGCCTCACTCGCAGGAATACAGGTACATTTGTGTGTGTGTATGTGCACTCGTATGCGTGTCTGTCTGTCTGTGTGTGTATGTATGTATGTGTCTGCACGCACACATGCGTTTATGTGTGTGTGTGTGTGTGCACTCACCCACCTCCTCTCTCCCTCCTAGTTCTGGGAGCGTATCAAGCTGTACCTGATGCCAGCCAAGCACCAGCCAGACTTCTCCTTCCTGCGTCACGTTCCTCTGAGGAGAGTCCATCTCTTCACCCTGGTCCAGATTATCTGTCTGGCTGTCCTCTGGACCCTCAAGTCTACCGTAGCGGCCATCATCTTCCCTGTCATGGTGATCACTCTGTGTGTGTGTCTGCGTTGGAGGGGTAGTGTCGTGTGCAATACCAGCGACAACCTGAAGTCAATGTTAAATGAGTCATTCTTTATTATCAGCAAGCTGGAGAGGTTCCAACAAACTGAATGCAGCATAACACGCGTCGGTCGGGAGAGCCCCATTAGTTCTCCAATATACTGCTTACACAGACAGGTTATATTTTCATGATTCATGATTCATAACGAATTCATCATTAACCTTTGCTTCATGCATGCGACCGACCAATACCTCATGAGGCTTCTTCTCTCCAAGCTGAGACCTTGAAACTGAGATATCCCTTGGTTCTGGGCGTGCTGCCAAATTGCTTAGACGGATGGCGAGGATTCCTCCCAGGCACGATCAATCAGTCATTTGTATGACCCCAGTCAAATTGGTTATTAGAAACAAACATAAAATGTTCCTTCACACTCCTCTGCTTGGCAATCAGTAATTAGTACCGGGAGGTGTGCTCTTCACCTCTACAAGGCAATTAGTGTTAGTACTTCAGTCTACCCTGTTCTCTCAGTGGCGGTCTCATCGCCAAACTAAGACACTGAAACAAAGGCGCTTCGAACGAGTTGTTCTGCTGAGTTGTTTGATGAAGGAAAGAGAGGAAGACTCCACACCACTCTCTCATTGGACTATCTTACCTAGTTATTTTCAGAGGATTTCATTTGGCTCTTTTGTAGCTTTGGCAACTATGTGTGTGTGTTTCTATACCTGTTCCCTCCTCTACCTGGAGGCTTTACCTGTAGGCTTTACCTGTAGGCTTTACAGACCTTTTAATTTAGTGTACCCTGCGCACACAACCCATGTGAAATTCCTGGTCTCTGGCAGCGTTTGGAACTGCCGATCTGTGGTCAAGACCGCTGAGTACATCTCAGCCTATGCTGCCCTCCTGTTTTCTCTCTAGTCCGAGAGCATCTGGTCGTGGTGGTGGTGGCCACGGGCTACGAATTCCTCCTAAGTGGAGATTTTCTCTTTTTCTCCCGCACACCTGTCCATCTCCTCCTTTAAATTCCATGCTGTCACTTGTCCACTCAAGCTTAACATTGTTGCTATCTATCACCCACCAGGTCCCCTAAGAGTTCCTCAATGAGCTCGGTGAGCTCATTTCCTGACGATGGCTCACCTCTCTTCGTACTCGGCGACTTCAACCTCCCTACGTCTGCCTTCAATTAATTTCTCTCTAACTCTTTCTTCCCTCTCCTTGCCGCTTTTGACCTGACCCGTTCCCAGTCTCTTCCCACTCACAAGGCAGGCAATAGGCTTGACCTCATCTTTAATGGAGGCTGTTCGCCTATTAATCTCACTGCAACCCCCCCCCCCCCCCCCCCCCCTCCAAGTCTCTGATCACTACTGTGTTTCCTTTACTGTCTCCCTCTCCGCCAACAGCCACTCAGCCCCTACCCAGACGGTCATGCGCGGTCGCAGTCTTCACTCCCTCTCTCCCACTATTCTCATCCTATTATCTCTCACTTCTGCTTAATCCTTCTCCCCCCTCTGTATCCGAATTCTTCCTCTTCAATCCTACTCTCCTCCCTTTCCACATCCTATGACTTGCTCTGTCCCCCTTTTCTCCCGGCCGGCTCGGGCCTCCCTCCGAGTGACTCATTGCAATCTTAAAGAAGAGTGCTGCGGGAAGCTGAGGGAAAATGGAGGGAAAATAAACTTCCGGAGGACCTATCATCCTTTCACTTCCTCATCTCTATCTTCTCGTCCTCTGTATCTGCTGCTAAAACCACTTTCTGTCACTCTAACCCTAGGAAACTCTTTTCGACTTTCTCCTTAACCCCCCCCCCTCTACGAAGACGACTTAGTCAACCACTTTGAAAAGAAGGTTAGCGACATCCACTCTTCATTCACTCAGCCTACAGAGTCCATTGGTCCCACTCACACAAAACTACCCTACAACTTTCTCCCCTTTCTCTTCAGATAAAATCTTGCAACTACTGAGGTCCGGCCACCCAACAACCTGCCCGCTCGACCCCATCCCTTCCTCCCTTCTCCAGACCATCTCTGGAGACCTCCCATTTCTCACTGCCCTCATCAACTCCTCCCTGACCATCCCCTCTGACTTCAAACTGGCCAGAGTCGCTCCCCTCCTCAAGAAATCAGCACTCGGTCCCTCTGACATAAAAAAAATACAGACCAGTATCCCTTCGTTCTTTCATTTTCAAAACACTTGAGCATGCTGTCTCTAACCAACTCTCTCACTATCTCTCAGAACGATCTTCTTGACCCTAACCCGTCAGGCTTCAAGACGGTTCACTCAACTAAGACTGCTCCTCTCTGTGTCACAGAGGCTCTCCGCACTGCCAATGCTGACTCTCTCTCCTCTGTTCTCATCCTCCGAGATGTATCCACTGCCTTCAAAACAGTGAACCATTAGATCCTCCTCTCCACCCTCTCAGGGATGGGCATCTCAGGCTTTTCACACTCTTGAATTGCATCCTACCTGGCACGCCGCTCCTACCAATTGGCGACACACATCTCTGTGTGCCTGGCAGATATCTCAGATTGGATGTCGGCCCACCACTTCAGGCTCAACCTCGAAAAGACGGAGCTGCCTTTCCTCCCGGGGTAGGGCTGCCCACTCCCAAGACCTCTCCATCATAGTTGACAATTCCACAATGTCCCCCTCCCAGAGTGCAAAGAACCTTCGGCGTGACCCTGGAAAACACCATGCCGTTCTTTGCCAACATCAAAACAGTGACTCAATGACGCAGGTTCATGCTCTACAATATCCGTAGCATACGGCCCTGCCTCACACAGGAAGCGGTGCAGGTTCTAATCGAGGCACTTGTCATCTCCCGTCGGGACTACAACTCGCTGTTGGCTCGGCTCCCCACTTGTGCCATCAAACCCTTGCAACGTATTCAGAATGCTGCAGCCCGCCTGGTGTTCAACCTTCCCCAAATTCTCATCCTGCTCCTCCGCACATTCCACTGGCTTTCAGTCGAAGCTAACATCCACTACAAGACCATGATACTTGCCTATGGCACAGCAGGAGGAACAGCCTCTCCCTACCTTCAGGCTATGCTCAAACCCTACACCCCAAAACCCAAGTACTATGTTCTGTCAGCTCTGGTCTCTTGGCCCTCCCACTCCTACGAGGGGGCAGCTCCCACTCTGCCCAGTCCACGCTCTTTTCTGTCCTGGCACCCTAATAGTGGAACCAGCTTCCCCCTGAAGCTAGGACAGAGTCAAATCAAATCAAATTTGATTTGTCACATACACATGGTTAGCAGATGTTAATGTGAGTGTGGCAAAATGCTTGTGCTTCTAGGTCCGACCATGCAGTAATATCTAACAAGTAATCTAACAATTTCACAACAACTACCTTATACACACACACAAGTGTAAAGGAATGAATACGAATATGGACATAAAAATATATGAATGAGTGATGGCCAAACAGCATAGGCAAGATGGAGTAGATGGTATAGAGTACAGTATATATATATATGAGATGAGTAATGTAGGGTATGAAAACATTATATAAAGTGGCATTGTTTAAAGTGTCTAGTGATACATTTACTACATACATTTTTCCATTATTAAAGTGGCTGGAGTTGAGTCAGTATGTTGGCAGCAGCCACTCAATGTTAGTGGTGGCTGTTTAACAGTCTGATGGCCTTGAGATAGAAGCTGTTTTTCAGTCTCTCGGTCCCTGCTTTGATGCACCTGTACTGACCTCGCCTTCTGGATGATAGCGGGGTGAACAGGCAGTGGCTCGGGTGGTTGTTGTCCTTGATAATCTTTTTGACCTTCCTGTGACATCGGGTGGTGTAGGTGTCCTGGGGGGCAGGTAGTTTGCCCCTGGTGATGCGTTGTGCAGACCTCACTACCCTCTGGAGAGCCTTACGGTTATGGGCGTGTGGGAACAGCAGACTGGGATCAGGATTGATTGAATATGTCCGTAAACACACCAGCCAGCTGGTCTGTGCATGCTCTGAGGATGCGGCCGGGGATGCCATCTGGGCCTGCAGCCTTGCGAGGGTTAACACGTTTAACCTCTCTGGGATATGTGGTAGGGTAGTGTCCCACCTCGCCAACAGCCAGTGAAAGTGCAGGGTCGCCAAATTCAAAACAACAAAAATCTCATAATTAAAATTCCTCAAGCATACAAGTGTTTTACACCATTTTAAAAATACAATTCTCATTAATCCAGCCATCGTGTCTGATTTCAAAAATGCTTTACAGCGAAAGCACCACAAATGATTATGTTAGGTCACCACCAAGTCACAGAAAAACACAGCCATTTTTCCAGCCAAAGAGAGTCACAAAAAGCACAAATGGAGATAAAATGAATCACTAACCTTTGATGATCTTCATCAGATGACACTCATAGGACTTCATGTTACACAATACATGTATGTTTTGTTCACTAAAGTGCATATTTATATAATAAAATCTCATTTTACATTGCCGCGTTACGTTCAGTAGTTCTAAAACATGCGGTGATTGTGCAGAGAGCCACATTAATTTACAGAAACACTCATCATAAATGTTGATGAAAATACAAGTGTTATACATGGAATTAGAGATATGGATATGTGGGAAGCTAGCGTCCCACCTGACCAAAAGCCAGGGAAAATGCAGAGCGCCAAATTCAAATAAATTGCGAAAAATCTAACTTTCATTAAATCACACATGCAAGATAGCAAATTAAAGGTACACTTGTTGTGAATCCAGCCAACATGTCAGATTTCAAAAAGGCTTTTCGGCGAAAGCAAACGATGCTATTATCTGAGGATAGCACCTCCGTAAACAAAGAGAGAAAAGTATATTTCAACCCTGCAGGCGTGACACAAAACGCAGAAATAAAAATATAATTCATACCTTACCTTTGACGAGCTTCTTTTGTTGGCACTCCAATATGTCCCATAAACATCACAAATGGTCCTTTTGTTCGATTAATTCCGTCGATATATATCCAAAATGTCCATTTATTTGGCGTGTTTGATCCAGTAAAACACTGATTCCAACTTGCCCAACGTGACGACAAAATATCTCAAAAGTTACCTGTAAACTTTGCCAAAACATTTCAAACTACTTTTGTAATACAACTTTAGGTATTTTTTTACGTAAATAATCAATAAAATTGAAGACGGGATTATCTGTGTTCAATACAGGAGGAAAACAAACTGTAGCTAGCTTTCTTGTCACACGCCTCTATCTAACAGTACACTTCAAGTGACCCTCGTTCAAGATAGCCATACTTCTTCATTACACAAAGGAAAAACCTCAACCAATTTCTAAAGACTGTTGACATCCAGTGGAAGCGATAGGAACTGCAAGAAGGTCCCTTAGACATCTGGATTCCCAATGAAAACCCATTGAAAAGTGAGTGACCTCAAAAATAAAAATCTGAATGGTTTGTCCTTGGGGTTTCGCCTGCTAAATAAGTTTTGTTATACTCACAGACATGATTCAAACAGTTTTAGAAACTTCAGAGTGTTTTCTATCCAAATCTACTAATAATATGCATATCTTATCTTCTGAGGATGAGTAGCAGGCAGTTGAATTTGGGCATGCATTTCATCCGGATGTGAAAATACTGCCCCGTCACCAAGAACAATCTGCAACTGCTGTGTCAGATTTTTTAAAAGCATTACGGAAAATGCAAACCATGCAATAATCTGAGTACAGCGTTCAGACAACAAAGCAGCTAAAAAGATATCCGCCATATTGTGTATTCAACATTAGTCAGAAATAGCATCATAAATATTCACTTACCTTTGATGATCTTCATCAGATTGCACTTCCAGGAATCTCAGTTCCACAATAAATGTTTGATTTGTTCGATAAATTATGAACTTTATGTCCGAATAGCTTATTTTGTTAGGGCGTTTGGTAAACAAATCCAAACGCGCATTCAAGTCCAGCCGAACATCATGCGAAAAGTTCAAAAAGTTATATTACTGGTCGTAGAAACTTGTCAAACTAAGTATAGAATCAATCTTTAGGATGTTTTGTGTCATAAATCTTCAATAATGTTCCAACCGGAGAATTCCATTGTCTGTAGAAAAGCAATTGAACGAGAGCTAACTCTCTCGTGACCGTGCCTCATGAGCCTGTGGCACTCTGCCAGACACCTGGCTCAATCGCCTCTCATTCACCCCCACTTCACAGTAGAAGCCTCAAACAAAGTTCTAAAGACTGTTGACGTCTAGTGGAAGCCTTGGGAAGTGCAATATGACCCCATTTACACTGTATATTGGAATGGCAAAGAGTTGAAAAACTACAAACTTCAGAATTCCCACTTCCTGGTTGGTTTTTCTCAGGTTTTCGCCTGCCATATAAGTTCTGTTATACTCACAGACATCATTCAAACAGTTTTAGAAACTTCAGAGTGTTTTCTATCCAATACTACTAATAATATACATATATTCGCATTTGGGACAGAGTAGCAGGCAGTTTACTCTGGGCACCTTATTCATCCAAGCTACTCAATACTGACCCCCTTTCACCAAGAAGTTAAATGTTTTACTCACGTTGGCTACAGTGTAGGAGAGCCTGCAGGTTTTGGTAGCGGGCTGTAGCACTGTATTGTCCTCAAAGCGAGCAAAGAAGTTGTTTAGTCTGTCTGGGAGCAAGACATCCTGGTCCGCAACGGGGCTGGTTTTTCTTTTGTAAAAAAACAACAACCCACATGCACTTGACTTTTTCCCCATTTACTAGCTCTGACTTTTCTGATAGCTACTTTATTGTACTTACTATGACTGTGATACAGTATGTGGTTGTCCCACCTAGCTATCTTAAGATGAATGCACTAACTATAAGTCGCTCTGGATAGAAACGTCTGCTAAATTAGGAAAATGTCAATGTAAAAAAACATTCCTTATCCCGGGATACTTCAACTGGTGACTATCCGGAAGAATAAAATAAAGGCGCGCTCTGCTTGCCGCATAAATCTGACAGATTTATTGACGGGATCAGTAATCAGATTTATGCAGCAAGCAGAGGGCTCCTTTTCTTTATTCTCCCGGGATAGAGTACCGATGGGAGGATCCTGGGGTAAGGAATGTTTTGGGGATTTTCCAAATCCCACCTTTTTTACGTTTAAGCTGGGCTGAAGTTGGTTATACCTTCTTTCCTATTGGAAATGTGAGCCGGTGCATAGATTGATGGGGATACGTACCCTTTTATTTTCTCGATGTGTAGATCCTGGGTCTGATGGTGGTGCGTAAGATGATGGACCTGATGTTCTCTCAACACGACCTGGCCTGGCTGGATGACATCCTGCCGGAGAAAGAAAAGAAGAAGGAGAAGGATGGGAAGAAAAAGAAAGACCACAAAAGGACCAAAGCAGCAGAGCCGGAGAGCGACGAGGAGGTGAGAGACGAGGACTAGCAGACACACACACACACAGTGCCAGAATGGCAGTGGGAGTAGGATGTAATGGCGGTGTGGTGTGTAGAAGTGGCTCCATCTGTTTTGTTGAGTGTTTTATATCGATGTGTGTTGTTCCTCGGATTGTTATCTCTGACTAATACCTTTCTCTTTTCTCTGTCCCACAGTGTTGCTGAAAAGGCACTGTATAACACTTACTATTGCCTGTTTGTCTGCCTCGATGTTGGTTGGTCTGCCTTTGTGTGTGTGGGTGTGTCTTGATGTCTTTCTCCCTCCCACTTTTACCTGCATGGTTCAATCCTGTCTTTGTAGTAGAATCGGTCCGTTTTGCTTAGATTTAAGCATGCAATGTGTGTGTGAGCGTGTGCTTGGATGTGTGTGTGTGTATTTGGGGCATCATCCCTCACGTCTCTGTTAAGCCACTCCTCTGTCAGTTCCTCCTGCATGCTGATAGTTTCCCTCCTGTTTCCCCCCTCTGCCACAGCCCAAGAGTCCCCTCCCTCCTCCAGTGAAGATACCCATGGACACCATAGACCTGCCTTCAGCACCTGACCCCTCTGTAACCCCACCCACCCAGCCCCCCGTCTGACTGTGAGTAAACCTCTCTTGAGGGACCCAATGAATGTGGACTGTTGTATGTATTACTGTGATGTCATTATTGTGCGACAGATAGAGCACATAATACTGTGATGTTACTGATGTATGTTATGAGACACTGAAGGTTTTATATATATTTTTGTCCTCCCTCACCAATTCTTACCTCTGCCATTCAACCGTGTGTGTGTGTGTGTGTGTGTGTGTGTGTGTGTGTGTGTGTACAGGAGAAAAACGTTTACACTAGTGTAAATCCAGATGGAAGTCACCGGATGCATCCCCCCGGCCCTGACGCACACACACCGACTGGGGACTACACTGCCAGAATGTCCACACTTATGACTACTGACACACACATGTAAAAACACACACACACTTACTACTGCCAGCTAGACTACTGACAACTACTGTATAATCCCACGCACAGCTAATAACTATTAGCAAACATCCATTTACTATTAGCATTCTTTACCACTGTTTTTACTTAAAAAAAACGTAATACACATTAAATTTCAGATAAATGTATACAAATATTCTATAAAATGTAGATATGATGTGATGTTTAACATGTAAACAAATGTCTATTACATTCAGCTGGATAGTAGTTAGTTATTATACTTTTAAATATTGTACAAATCACAGTACGGTCTGGGAGACATACCCAGACACATGAATCACACGCCGCTCTGAACCATAAGTCTACTGTCCGAGGCTGTTGGAGCATAGATCGCGGTGTGTGGACTGAGGTTTCTTTTCCCTCAACATATTCTCTGATCTCCAGCGCCTGCTTAAAACCACTGGATGCTGTGTGTGTTTTTTCCTGCGCTATCCTTTGGCCCTACTGTAGTTTGTGAGGGCCGACTGACAGTCGTTTAGATACCAGAGCCCATGCACCTGAAACCAATGCAGAAGTCGTTTTTTGTGTGTGTTTGTTTTGATGATGTCTCCCGTGTGTAATTTATTCACTGTGTGCCATGTGGTTTGTAGCAGGAACCTCTTGTACTAATGTAACGACGACTCTGAAGGCACAGTTAGCAAAGGATGGGCTATAATGTGACGGTAACCCAATATTATAATGCAGTGTTATTCTGCAAATTGACCACAAGAAGCCATCAGATTGCTATCAATTTGCATGCCCCCAGACCACTGTCTTTTTCCACTGGCACTGACTTTGCCGATAAATACTTTGTTGAGGGAAAATGTACTTGATACCATTGTGATGTGTTGTTATCTCACCTACAGTAGTTATCTTAAGATGAACGAACTAAGTGTGAAACTATGTTTGTGCGTGCTCGTGAGACTGTGATTGTGTGAGCTCATGAGGGTGAGAGCGTTTGTGTGTGTAACCTGGGCTTGTTGCACCTGAATGTGCCTCCCTCAGAGTCCCCCCCCCCCCCCCCCCCCACACACACACAACCCTCACCCCACCAGCTGAATCCCAGGTGAGCCTTACCTACGGATCCTCATCACGCCCTCCTGTTCCCCCGTTCGCCATCCAGGTAGAGTCTGAGGAGACTGTCCTCTATTCAAGGTGCCACAACCTTTGCCCCCGCATTAACCTCTGTCCTCCAAATGGATGCTATCTGACCTCTAAGACTCAACGAGGCCCGCAACAATACAAACACTCACACTCTTGTCGCTATTACTTAGGCAACTAAATTGTACTGTAGGTTGACAGCACATACAGTGGGGAGAACAAGTATTTGATACACTGCCGATTTTGAAGGTTTTCCTACTTACAAAGCATGTAGAGGTCTGTAATTTTTATCATAGGTACACTTCAACTGTGAGAGACGGAATCTAAAACAAAAATCCAGAAAATCACATTGTATGATTTTTAAGTAATTAATTAGCATTTTATTGCATGACATAAGTATTTCATCACCTACCAACCAGTAAGAATTCCGGCTCTCACAGACCTGTTAGTTTTTCTTTAAGAATCCCTCCTGTTCTCCACTCATTACCTGTATTAACTGCACCTGTTTGAATTCATTACCTGTATAAAAGACACCTGTCCACACACTCAATCAAACAGACTCCAACCTCTCCACAATGGCCTCTGCGAATGAAATGAAACTTAATTACTTAAAAATCATACAATGTGATTTTCTGGATTTTTGTTTTAGATTCCGTCTCAATTCTATGGCAACAGCTCTGGTGGACATTCCTGCAGTCAGCATGACAATTGCACGCTCTGTGGCAGTGTGTTGTGTGATTAAACTGCACATTTTAGAGTGGCCTTTTATTGTCCCCAGCACAAGGTTAATCTGTGTAATGATCATGCTCTTTTGTCAGCTTCTTGATATGCCACACCTGTCAAGTTGATGGATTATCTTGGCAAAGGAGAAATGCTCACCCTAACAGCATAACAGCATCTAACATCCGTAAACTAATTTGTGCACAACATTTTTTACATGTTTTTTTTGTGTGGATGGAACATTTCTGGGATATTTTATTTCAGCTCATGAAGCGTTGGACAAACAATTTACATGTTGCATTTACATTTTTGTTCTGTGTGTGTGTGTGTGTTTCTCTGTCTCTCTCACTCTCTTTTTTATATATAAATGTATTATAATAATAATGTTTTGGACATAAAATTAAAAGTACATTTAAAAAATCATCTGAAAGTGATGTTAATTTAGATAATCTGTTACCAATTATTCCCACGCATAAATAGAGGCATATGTGATCGTATCTCAATGTAATCAAGGTTTGAAATGATTCTGTTTTTGTCAAATACTGTATCTGTTTGAGCTTCTTGCGGTCAATTTTCAGTGTACAAATTATGTATAACTATGTTCAACTACGTTCAAGAAAAAATCGAATCGCGGCTGAATGTAATTTGGAACCCCTGGTTTATAGCATTTATTCGTGTTTTGTGTTCAGTGCATTCACCTTTATGAGTGTATGTGTATACATTTCAGAGTATATTTACTTTGTATTGTAAAGATTTACAAACACGTGTTAATAAAATGGTATGCAAATATGCTACAGGTCTTGTCTGAATTTTGTGATTTTTTTTTATCCCTGAGAATTTATCCTTTAGCATGTAAACAACCTAATAACGTCATGGTCTTCTCAGATACATTTTTAAGGAACACAGAACTAGCATACAAGTAAAGATAATGTTTATTGAAAAAGTTGCCAGCTAACTACATCAGAAATTCCACAACCATTTTCATGATTCTTTGCTCCCTTCTGATTTGCCAGAAATCGTCCCTATTTCCGGTTTGTGATCCAAACACTTCTCTGTTCTGAGCCGAAACAACTGTAGCTAGACGGATCGATAGACAACAACCATCATGGGTGAAATGGCAGAACTCACGGATAAATTCAGCTCATTCACAATGACTCAATTAAACGAGTTGCTTGAAGACGATGAAAAACTAAATGATATTGTCAAAGAAATGGACGAGGTAAGTTCCCATTGTGTTTCGCTAGCGTTAGCTATCCCTAGTAACGCTAACCAGAATCAAAACATCTAGCTTGCTGTGCACTTATGTATGTCGTCAGGCAGACCTGGCTTCATTCATAAATTCCTTCTGAATGCATTGAGCAAGCTCATCAACATCCACCTCTTTGCAGCACAAAGACATCAAGACACACTCACATTTACAAAGAAGCGTGCTCCTTGTACTGTACTCAACATTTGGCACAATATTTCTATTGTCGAATCACTTTCGACAATAACCCTGTTTGTGTACATATAGCAGGTCACAAATGGTATTGCGGCATTGTCATTAAGGCACAAATGCAATCTGATGCCCATTTTTACAGAAGTAATGGACCCACCCGCGTTTAGGAACTGAACAGATTTGAGGGGACCTGGTCTGTCTTATGGTACCTAGTAGTGGTGGTATTTGATCCTATTATATGCTAAGGGAACACACAAGACAACCGGCCATCAGCTCTCTGGAAGGTGCGACATCTGTGAAAAGTTGGGAGAGGTTTTCCTATTGAGTAATCTAGGTGGAGCACACCTCTTTAGTCATCATTTTTGACACATTTAGCACACAGAGCACAGCAGGTTCATACGCAGATATATTACGACTATAAATACCTAGGGCTGGGCTGTATACCGGTATTGATGCACGGATCGGTTTGGGTTTTTACTTGACCCTCAATACCGGTATTTGAATGTTTGGTTTGTTAAATGTGAAAAGCAGTGTGTAACGTCCATTTTTATAGTTTGGTTCGCTACTTGAGCCATCTATCTCCACTCTCTATGCCGCTTTCCCACACGGACCTAGCCAAGCCCCCCTGTCACTCAAGGAGCGCATTTGATGTTCCTCAACCACCGGACACTTGCATTCAGTCTGCATGGTCAATGCAGCATATGCAACACTGTTGATGACAACGATGCGGTTGTCACGTTGCTTCTTAATATAAATACACTAGCATTCTATAATTACACTGTTATCTTGTGTTTCTTACATCTGCAAACAGCTAGTTTGTCTTTTGTTAGAAAGTTGTTCCTAAATCTTGTTAGCCGCTAATGCTAATCGCCAGCTAGCTATTAAATGTACTGAGTCAGAGCAAGCGTAATTAGCTATACAGCATGATAATACCAGTGCTGGTGTAGACCTAAATCAGCATGTTGTTTTTGCAACAGTGTCTTATAAATTAGAGGCAAACGCAAAGCAAGAATATGTTAGCTACATAAAGTAGCTAAGAGAACACATTCAATGTGCCCCCCCCCCCCCCCCCCCCCCCCCCCCCAAAAAAAAACTATTCCGATGATTCCAACAGTTCACCCAAGTGTTTTGCTCTAAATCGCAAGTCAATTTGCAACATTTGGTTAAAAATAAGGCCCAGATTACTTGCACATATCGTG
Source organism: Oncorhynchus kisutch (assembly GCF_002021735.2). Taxonomy (NCBI): domain Eukaryota; kingdom Metazoa; phylum Chordata; class Actinopteri; order Salmoniformes; family Salmonidae; genus Oncorhynchus; species Oncorhynchus kisutch. The sequence goes on along the minus strand of NC_034202.2, from coordinate 9,831,107 downwards.
CAGCCCAAGTGTCAGTGTGGAGATCTCAAATGCAGAAATGAATGAAAATTATGACTTTTGGGTTTGAAGTTGAATTGAACAGTATGAAACAATCAGTATGGAGAAAGTCCCATTGAAATCACTTAGAATGTATGTGTTGCCACCCTAGGGTCACACACTACTCATAAAGCATATTTAGAACATTTCTTATTAAAAAACATAAAATAACATCATAGTGTCATTTTTGTATTTCTTTTTAATACAGTGCTATAATATTTTGGCCATATCGCCCAGCCCTATAAACACCTCTCACAGCCGGTTGACATCTGGTTAAATAAGATATACTTTATTAGTCCATGCAAGATGGACATTTGTCGTCTTCTTTTTTATTTTTTCAATTTTATTTCACCTTTATTTAACCAGGTAGGCTAGTTGAGAACAAGTTCTCATTTACAACTGCGACCTGGCCAAGATAAAGCATAGCAGTGTGAACAGACAACAACACAGAGTTACACATGGAGTAAACAATAAACAAGTCAATAACACAGTAGAGAAAAAGAGTATATACATTGTGTGCAAAAGGCATGAGGGGGTACAGGCGAATAATTACAATTTTGCAGATTAACACTGGAGTGATAAATGAGCAGATGGTCATGTGCAGGTAGAGATACTGGTGTGCAAAAGAGCAGAAAAGTAAATAAATAAAAACAGTATAGGGATGAGGTAGGTAAATTGGGTGGGCTATTTACAGATGGACTATGTTTATCCAACCCCACCGATATACACACATTAGGTTGGAGAAGCTGGAGCAGAGGACGGATGTCAGTGTTTTCAAAAACTGTGTACAGCATTCTGCCACTATGTTGTTCATCATCTCTCCATCCCTAGCTAGCCTTGTGTAGTGTAGGTTTTGGGAAATCTGTCTTCTGGCTTCTTCATCTTCTGTATTTGTATATCCAGTAGACATGTACAGTACCAGTCAACTTTGGACACACCAACTCAATCAAGGGTTTTTCTTTATTTTCTACATTGTAGAATAATAGTGAAGACATCAAAACTATGAAATAACACATATATGGAAGCACATAGTAACCAAAAAAGTGTTAAACAAATCCAAATGTATTTTATATTATTCAAAGTAGCCACCCTTTACCTTGATGACAGCTTTGTGTAACAGTATAGACTTTACGTCCGTCCCCTCTCCCCGACCTGGGCGCGAACCAGGGACGCTCTGCGCACGTCAACAGTCACCCTCGAAGCATCGTTACCCATCGCTCCCCAAAAGCCGCGGCCCTTGCTGAGCAAGGGGAACCACTACTTCAAGGTCTCAGAGCAAGTGACGTCACCGATTGAAACACCACTAGCGCGCACCACTAACTAGCTAGCCGTTTCACATCGGCTACACTTGCACATTCTTGGCATTCTCTCAACCAGCTTCCTGAGGAATGCTTTTACAACCGTCTTAAAGGAGTTCCCACATATGCTGAGCACTTGTTGACTGCTTTTCCTTCACCATCTTCTGTATCTACCTTGTCACAACACAATTGATTGGCTCAAACGCATTATTAAGAAGGAAAGAAATTGCACAAATGAACATTTAACAAGGCACACCTGTTAATTGAAATGCATTCCACGTGACTACTTCATGAAGCTGGTTGAGAGAATCCCAAGAGTGTGCAAAGCTGTCATCAAGGCAAAGGGTGGCTACTTTTGAAGAATCTCAAATATAAAATATATTTTGATTTGTTTAACACTTTTTTTGGTTAATACATGATTTAATGTGTTATTTCATCATTTTAATGTCTTCACTAATATTCTACAATGAAGAAAATAGTAGAAAGAAAGAAAAAAACAGAAACGATTAGGTGTGTCCAAACTTTTGACCGGTACTGTATGTGGCTGAATCGAGACTCCCCACCATGACACTGGTGAAAGATGCTAGTCCTTACCCACCAATGTGGAAATAGATTTACACAAACAACCTGTGAGCAGAGATGCAAATCTGTGGTTGTGGCTGCCTCTACGGCTGGAAGGCTGTCTAGTGGCTGCTACTCTGGCTTGATGCCAGCAAGGCACCATACTATCCCAACCATGTTATTTATGATTTAATTATAGCTTAGTTCATTAGTACTGATATCTTTACAATCCCCTTCACCAAAAACGTACACGTAGATTATAAATCCCTGTAATAGACACACAAGTCGTAGACTACTATATCTGCATTGTATCGCTGCAGAAAGCAGAGCTCTTGATCGCTCTGAGGGCAGTGAAATCAATACAGGACATACACAGTCAAACACAGTTTAAACACCGTCACTGATAGCCTGCTGAACTCTATAGTGAACCGGTGCAGGGCTGGGGCCAAGCAAGGCTAAAACACAGCACTCAATAAAGGTATGGAGTAATCAGTGTCCTCCATAAGAATAGACTCATTTAACCTCCAGCGGTTAGGCTCTAAGCTGGCTTGTCCCTGACCTATAGGTCTACATACCACGGCGTGGAGGTCTGGGTGGGTCGATCTCTCTCTGTCTGCATGTATTGTGTTTAGTGCTACTGACCCCACCTTCCCTCTTGTCTCCTTATCTCCCTTTTACCTCTCTCCCTGTGTGTACGGTGTGTGTGTCTATGTCACTGTGTGTGTTATAGATGCGTGAGGTGCAGCAGGTGAAGGAGCTGACCCTAGGCAGTAACATCAGCCTGGCTGAACAGAACCTCCAGCTGCAGCCGAGACTGGACCTGCAGAAGAACCAGCTCACCTCACGCTATCGCCACCTACAGGAGCTCTACGACAACTACCAGCTACGCAAGTCCACACTTGGTAAGAGCCCTAAACACGCTACCCAAGCAAGTCCACACTCTGTAAGAGCCCTAGCTAGTCCACAATTGGTAAGAGCTTTAGCACACTAGATAAGAACGCTAGAAAGTCCACATTCGATAAGAGCCCTAGCTAGTCCACATTACTAGGTCCACAGCGTGTACCAGTCTCTGTCTCTACATCTCAATCTGTGCACTGTTGCTCTCTGAAAGACTAGTCTTTCTCTCTCTGTGTCTGTGTTGGTAGCTGACTGTTCTACCAGCTGCATGTCTGTCTGGTCTAGCCAGTTCAGTCAGTTGTCGTTCCAAGATACTGATCCTCTGTCATTCGGGTTGTCACAACATGGCCACGATAGACAGGAGGGAAGCACACAGACTTTCTAAAATGGCTGTGACGATACCAGTATCGCAACGTTTTTTTCTTTCTTCCCCCATGTCAAAAATTCAAACACGAAGCAGGCCAAACTCTTTGGTCTTTTAAAAACCTGCTGTATGTAAAATATTGTGTGATTTTTATAGTTTGGAAAATAAATAAATGTGACTCTGTTTTCCTAAAGAAGCTAAATCCGCTTCCTGTTTTGTTTTCTTTCCACAGTACTAACAAGTATGGCGATCGTCCCGGCCCTACTTTCTAACCACAGTTTCCACCACCAAACTAAGCCCTAACATTAACCCCTAAATCAAGAACAGATATCTTATGTGCTTGATCTTCAATACATTTTCTTTGTCCTTTCTAGCATGGCCATCTAGTGATCACTGTGTCAGTCAGCTGTTACCTGATACCCCTGTCTTTCCTGTACTCAATGCTGCTTTGCGTCCTTTGAATGGCCCTGCCAGCCAGCTACTGTAGTCCCGTCACATTCCAGCCCTGCCCCAGAAATCAGGTCACGACTTAGATTCAGGACAGTGATTCACTGTGTGGTGATCAGTGTTTGTTTTAGTGTTTTCTAACTGTTTCTCTTTCTCAGACCCTGGTACAGAGAACAGTTCTCTGGACATTCTGCTGGCTCTGCTGCAAGCTGAGGGAGCCAAGATAGAGGAAGAGACTGAGGTGAGACACACAATAATACACTCACAACTACACACGAACACCGATCAATACAGTCATGTACACACTCGGGGGTGGAAGTAGAATTCATTTCTTCCCGGTACAAAATCTCCTATATTTGCACGTGCACCAACATGTTTTTATGGGTCTAATCATAGAATTAGGTATTTTATTTCACCTTTATTTAACCAGGTCGGCCAGTTGAGAACACCTTTATTTAACCAGGGAGGCCAGTTGAGAACACCTTTATTTAACCAGGTAGGCCAGTTGAGAACAAGTTCTCATTTACAACTGTGACCTGGCCAAGATGAAGCAAAGCAGTGTGACACATACAACAGTTACACATGGAATAAACAAACGTACAGTCAATAACACAATAGAAATATACAGTGTGTGCAAATGAAGTAAGGAGGTAAGGCAATAAATATGTCAATAGTGGCAAACTAATTACAATTTAGCTATTGACACTGGAGTGATAGATGTGGGATGAGGATGCGCAAGTAGAAGTACTGGTGTGCCAAAGAGCAGAAAAACTAAAACAAATATGGGGATGAGGTAGGTAGTTGGTTGGGCTATTTACAGATCGGCTGTGTACAGCTGCAGCGATCGGTAAGCTGCTCTGACAGTTTACCGATCTGATATCAAATCCATATTAATTCAATAGGATCTCTGTGGGCCTTGTCATAAAAACTTGTCATTTCACTTTTAAAATGTATGACCTTTTATTGGGGCATAAACACAACCAGTCATGGTTTTTTATCTGATTGTCAGACAATCACTTCAAAAGGGCTTTACTAGGCTACATGCACGTTCACACATTCCATTCTCCAAACAGTGGTGAATGGAACAAGACATGTTAAACAAAACACCAAAAAGTATAATGACATTTGGCGATTGTTTGTCCCTTCAGTCCGTGCATCGGCCACTCCTCTCTGCCTTGGCAAAATGTCCGTGTTTTCATTGAACCACTTCGGATTTTGGAGTGTAGGCTATACCACTTGTTTTCCAATCCATTTGCATTTTTCATGCCTCAGACATGCGGTAATGATAAAAAAGGAGTGTAATAGCCTAGTTTTCTTGACATTTTGTTTTAATTATTGTGATAGGTTCATGTTTTACCAGTATGGCATACCCTCACTATTTATTTTGCCCGGGATACCGTACAGCCTTATTTTCACCCCTGTACAATAATACTCACTCTAAGGTGTTTTGTGTTGACGTGTGTTAGTTTGTGTTTGCTTGTGTTGTCCCTGTGTAGAACATGGCAGACTCGTTCCTGGATGGAGAGCTGCCTCTCGACTGCTTTATCGACGACTACCAGCAGAGGCGCCATCTCGCTCACCTGCGCCGCGTCAAGATTGACAAACTCCGAGAGCTGGCGCTGAAGGGTCTCACTCGGCCCCCCCAGATTCCCTCCCAGCCCAGCCGACCCCAGGACATCCCCTCTACCAATGGGGCCCCCACCCACCAATCCACACGAGCTGCCTCTTCTCCCTCCCCTCAGCACAGCGGCCTACCCTATCCAGTCGCCCCCTATCCCCCAATGCCTTTCCCCAGCTGCCCTTACATGCCCCAGCAACAGCCCATCTCCCCCTCTCCACACCTGCCCCCCAGGACTGGCTTCATCATGCAGTGAGGTGGTGTCAGTCTCCATAGAAACATTATGGATGACCTTCCCTACCTTTTGACCTGTGGCACACAAGGGTTGGTGACCTAACCAATTACAGCCCCTCTGTCAGTAACAGAGGGAAATGTCCTCTGACCAGCTTCTCAGAGGCTCTCCGCTCTCACAGACACTCTATCCAGTGACTACAGCCTGGACGGTACATTAGGGGTTGGTTCTCTTTTAGTTTTATTCCAAGACTAACTTTCTGATTTAATCTTCTGAACACATAGCTAAACCTAACCGTCTGACTGGTAGATATGCTATCAGCTATGGTAACTTGCAGTATAGATGTTTTTGTAAGCCAAAGGTCCCTCTGGTGTGTGCGCGCAGAGGTTGGTATCAAGTTAGCTCAAAAGTTCCATCAACGAACAGGAATTATACAAATAGTATATTTTCATTTAAATTCAAAATGTACTGCATGGCATAGTAAAGATTTTAAAATCAACTAATTGATAAGTCTTGCTGGGAGGATGTGAGTTCAGGTGCGAAAAGTTCATGGTACATTCTTAGTCTTGTTTGTGTTCTTAAGATAAACATTTGGGGTGGATATGAATCTTACTACACACTTGGCTAGTTTACTGGTGTAAGAGGGAGTTCTCCCAACTGGAATTGATAATTGTAACATTTTTAGAGCAATAACCATGCAGCTTAAGTTGATGTCAGTTTGTCCAGGGTAGGGAGTGTTTGTATGCCTGATGGGCTGGGTGCTCGCCAGCCAGGCTACAGCACTCTTGGATTAGTATCAGTGATTGATCCTATTCAATTATTTTAATGATTAATTCTATGCACTACACCTAGCTGTAATCTGTACAGTGGGTTCTCAGTTGCACTTACAGAACAGCTCACTGCAAGTAGGGAAAGCATATAGGGGTTCAAATGTAACTATTTAAAGGTATTTTTAACCCCCCCCAGTATGGTACCGGTTTTATACTCCATTAGGAACTAACTAATGTAATGCTAGACTAGCAGACTGGTTGACATGCTCACTTTCAATAATAACCAATAAAATTGTTATCATTGATACTGTGTGGTCTGTTCGTTGCCATCTACTGGACACCAAACATTAAGAACAGATGGTACAAACAGGAGAATAGACCAAAGAACTTTTATTAAAATTGACAGCAAAACATTGGTCAGTAAGTAGGTCAGGGTTTAGTACTCCTCTCCTTCCTCAGCCTCTCCCTCCACCGAATCCACTCCCACTTCCTCGTAGTCCTTCTCCAGGGCAGCCAGATCTTCTCTGGCCTCAGAGAACTCCCCCTCCTCCATACCCTCTCCCACATACCAGTGCACAAAGGCACGCTTGGCGTACATCAGATCAAACTTGTGGTCGAGCCGAGCCCAGGCCTCAGCGATGGCTGTGGTGTTGCTCAACATGCAAACGGCTCTCTGGACCTTGGCAAGATCTCCACCTGGCACCACCGTGGGTGGCTGGTAGTTGATGCCTACCTACAGGGCACAAGAACAAAGCAAAAGTAGAATAATCTAACCAATTGTACTTGAAAAGGTTCAGGAACATCACTCAATGAATAAACCCATTGATTGTTTACCTTGAAGCCGGTGGGGCACCAGTCAACAAACTGGATAGTGCGTTTGGTCTTGATGGTGGCGATGGCAGCATTCACATCCTTGGGCACCACATCTCCACGATACAGCATGCAGCAGGCCATGTACTTGCCATGGCGAGGGTCACACTTCACCATCTGGTTGGCTGGCTCGAAGCAAGCATTGGTGATCTCTGCCACAGAAAGCATCTCGTGGTAGGCCTTCTCAGCAGAGATGATGGGGGCGTAGGTGACCAGGGGGAAGTGGATACGGGGGTATGGCACCAGGTTGGTCTGGAACTCAGTCAGGTCCACATTGAGGGCTCCATCAAAACGCAGAGAAGCTGTGATGGAGGAGACGATCTGGCCTATGAGCCTGTTGAGGTTAGTATAAGTGGGGCGCTCAATGTCCAGGTTCCGACTGCAAATGTCATAAATGGCCTCGTTGTCGACCATGAAGGCACAGTCTGAGTGTTCCAGGGTGGTGTGGGTGGTCAGGATAGAGTTGTAGGGCTCCACCACTGCTGTGGACACCTGAACACATACACAAGAGGTAGAACAGTCATCTGGTGTCACGGTTTGATAATCAACATCTCCATATAGAAGAAAAGTATTGAGTACAGGACAATTAAGTCCAATACGATTTTGCCAATGTAGAAATCTACCAAATAATAATGTGAGCAAGTAAATTAAACCACTGCCATACCTGAGGTGAAGGGTAAATTGCAAATTCCAGTTTGGATTTTTTGCCATAGTCCACTGACAGTCTCTCCATGAGCAGAGAAGCAAAGCCGGAGCCGGTTCCACCACCAAAGCTGTGGAAGATCAGGAAGCCCTGAAGCCCAGTGCACTGGTCCGACTGGGGTGAGAAACAGACAGGCCTCACAGGTTTAACAACCACCGCAGGTAGATTTGCCATTTGTGGCTAAGAAGGCTTTGTGGCAGGTGGTCAAGGCTCCACAGTGCAAGCACATCATATGATTTGAAAAGTATGAATTTGCAAATGCTAGTGGTTTGGTTTCAATACTTAAAACCAATTTGAAGGTCCAGGTAGTCACACATAGATGGGTGTTAGTTAAATTATGATATTCATGAATGGAGCAAATTTGGAGCAGGTTTTGTGTAAGTGTGGAGCAGATTTTAGCGGTGGTAGAAAGGGATATGGAGTACTGGTTAAGGCCATTTTCAAATCCCGCTCATTGCTCACACTTGACAGGCACAAACATGGCCTTGAGTAGCACTACCACGGTAACCTACTGCCCTTAAAGGGTCTCATCTGTGATATTTTGGTTAAGACAGTCTTATTAGTAATACAATGTATTGTTGTAGAAACATCAAAGCATGCTCATCTGTTTTCAGAAGTACACAGCTGCTGTCACGGCTTTTGAGTCATGTTGGCTTGCAGTGATGACCCAAAAATGTATGCATTCAGTTGTACAATTCACTAGGTATCCCCCTCACCCTGTCCTTTCCTTGTTTTTAAATCTGCGAGAGAATCGCTACACCTGGTGGAGAGAGGCTATACGACACAGAATGAGTTGCAATTATGCGTGCTGTACGTTACGCCATGGCACGTCATATTTTAACGTACAGCGTCAGAGGGGTCCGTTTTTTCCCCCCCTCATCTTTTCTCCAATACCATCGGGTCATCTCAATCTAGGCTTGAATAGAAAAGTAGTTCCCGCCCAATATTGATGCCAACAGTCCCACTAGTTTTCATTGCAGCCTCGGTTTGAATTCCACGGTTGCGCAAATATGCACGGAATGTGATTAGTCAACAGTACATTTCTCAACTTGAGCGTACACGTTCTCCTCGTAAAATTGGTAATCATAGAGCCATGCAATACAACAAGCTAACGTTAGTCTAACTATTTGTTCCCCCCCAAAACATAAAATGCTACGCAGCTATAGTAGCTAGCTTACACAACTAGGAATTGAAAGCAGACGGCTTCAGTTCAGGGTAACAAAAAGACTTAACGTTACTAACCAGCTTGCGAACTCGGTCCAGCACCAGGTCGACGATCTCCTTGCCAATTGTGTAGTGGCCTCGGGCGAAGTTGTTGGCGGCATCCTCTTTACCGGTGATGAGCTGCTCCGGGTGGAACAACTGACGGTAAGTCCCGGTGCGAACCTCATCTATGAAAACAGTTCAGGCGCGATTTCTTAAACGGGCCTTTTTTATACAAGTTACATTCGCTATCTAACGTCACATAGATTAACATCTGAATACCAACTTTATGTTCGTCCTTTACCAACAACAGTTGGTTCGAGATCCACAAACACAGCACGGGGGACATGTTTTCCCGCTCCGGTCTCGCTGAAGAAGGTGTTGCATGAGTCATCCCCTCCGCCGATGGCTTTGTTACTAGGCATCTGCCCATCGGGCTGGATCCCATGTTCCAAGCAGTACAGTTCCCAGCAGGCATTCCCGATCTGAACACCGGCCTGACCAACGTGGATAGAGATGCACTCACGCTGTGGGTAGAAATGAAATCATTATATTGACTGGCTAATGAATGTTAGCTAAAGCAAGGGAATTCAGCTAACGTTAGCGAGACCAAAATGAGTTCGTCCGTTGAGCTAGCCACCGCCACTAAAGTTACTCTCGACATGAAACGTACCATTTCGATTCTAGAAAGTATGACCTGCAGTTATTATTGCTTGCTAAGAAACGTCGGTCTTGACTATATAATTTCAAACGGTCAACTGCCCAATTGTTTCGAAAATATACGTCGATTCACAACGATATATATATATATATACCCCAGAATGAGCCCCGCCTTTGTTTCAACCCGATTGGTTGCGTCTGTCTCTCTGTCTGTGTGACGTGCTCCGTTCACGTCATGCGACGTATGAAGCATTTCGTTACGCCTAACGTCTTCACCGAGCCCCGCGAATGAACAGACAAAACATATTCCGCGTTCAGAACAACTGGGAACTCTGAAATAAACGAGCTCCGACTGGGAAAAATCGATTTGAACGGTCTTCCAACTCGGACACTCGTGCCGCGTGAACTCGGAAAAATACGACGTCAGTGATCTTCAGGTTGGAAATAGTTGGAATTCCGAGTTGGATGACCCTTCAAATCGAATTCCCATGTAGGAGCCTGCTTTTTTTTCGAATTCCCAGTTGTTTTGAACGCGGCATAAATATATTTCAACGCAAAATGGAGATCGCATTTATTCTGGGTGATTGCAAAATATGATCCTGTCATTCGAGTCAGGATAATTATGTTGCTTCAGGTGATATTAAAACATGTTTTGTTTAGTTACGTTTTCCTCAACTTGTTTCTCTAACTTTATTGCAGAGCGCTAGCTTGAAGTTTATGCTTCATCTGGAAATGTGGCTCTGTACAGAGGTTGTGATGCAATTGCAGAGGCCAAATCGCCTTGCTCCTCCCATATTTTGCATTTTATAACAATGCGAGGGCTCTGTTTTGCACTGCATTGACATGATTGGTTGACAACACATGGAGAACTGGAAAGCAAGGCTTTCAGAACAATGTCACAAATAAAAAACATATTTATGGTAGGGATTTCAAAGACGCGAAAATGAGTTGAACTAACTGGGAAGAGATCGGTGAGGTAAATGCTGTAAAGAGGTCAATGGAATGCAAGGACGCTGGATTGGCGCACATTCAACCAATCTTTTTTTATTTCACCTTTATTTAACCAGGTAGGCTAGTTGAGAACAAGTTCTCATTTGCAACTGCGACCTGGCCAAGATAAAGCATAGCAGTGTGAGCATACAACAAAGAGTTACACATGGAGTAAACAATTAACAAGTCAATAACACAGTAGAAAACGAAGGGGGGGTCTATATACAATGTGTGCAAAAGGCATGAGGAGGTAGGCAAATAATTACAATTTTGCAGATTAACACTGGAGTGATAAAAGATCAGATGGTCATGTACAGGTAGAGATATTGGTGTGCAGAAGAGCAGAAAAGTAAATAAATAGAAACAGTACGGGGATGAGGTAGGTGAAAAGGGTGGGCTATTTACCAATAGACTATGTACAGCTGCAGCGATCGGTTAGCTGCTCAGATAGCTGATGTTTGAAGTTGGTGAGGGAGATAAAAGTCTCCAACTTCAGCGATTTTTGCAATTCGTTCCAGTCACAGGCAGCAGAGTACTGGAACGAAAGGCGGCCATCTGATCTAGGAAAGTGAATTTTTGTCAAATCCATAATTATTTATGGATTTTAACAGTCCCCGAATGTGATCCGAAATGGATATATTTGGCTGGTTTCGTAGCATAACATTTGGAAGCTGTCCCTTTTCAGGTTAAGAAATGTGACTGCGAAATGCTAACTCCCATTCGTATAAGCTGGTAGCATAGCTAGCATATAGAAATCGGTGGTGGTAGTCAAAGTCGTTTTTAACTGTAATGCAGTTGATTGATGACGTCAACATGTATTGGGGTTGACATCCATACAATCATTATTCTCCAATGTATACCTCAACAGAGTGAAATACACATAAACAAAAGCCTAAATGTAGGCACATTTTTCTGGGGGGGCAATTGGGGGATTCGGGAACTAAGGTAAAAACAGTTTCAGGTTGGATATTTGCACTTTCAAACCTCAATAGCTTTCAAACCACTTGTGCCACAGACTCCAAATAAGTGTCATGATGTTGGAAAAATTGCGCACAACATTGCGCAGGTCTTATTTTCACGATTTGGACGTTAATTCGATTTGCAACGCTAATAAACGTGGAAATGTGAGCAACATTTTGTATTCCTAGTTTAATTAGGGAGTGTAAAAGTCCAAACTTCTTTTTACATTTGAATTGCAATAGCTCCTTGGTCATGTGACCTACGGACTTCAAAGGTTCAGAATGTACACTCGGTGGCCCTACACATTGCACACCCTTTAGTTTGTCCATTTTCATCTCACACAATTTTACATGAATTTTGTAAACATTCTAATTTCAATAGCTCTTTGGTCACTCACACACCTATTCACTTGAGCCTTTTCCCTGGGGCCTTCCTGACCTCCAGGCAGGCCCCCATTGACCTGGTGACCTCTGACTCCTGGCCTCTAGGCCTACACTCCCTGCCCGCCTGCCTGCCCTCTCCCTGGGCCTGAGAGTCTATAGCTTACTCCCTGGAATTACTAAGATGTCTATAGGAGCGGGAATTTGAAACAGGCTCTGTGAATCTGGTAACCCGAAACAGGCTCTGTGCTCCTGGTGACCCGCCTGCTTTTTTCTGCTCACAGTCTAAGCTTTCTCACAGCTGCTCCAGGGCCTTTTGGGTTGAGGAGTCATTCTCTTCAAAACCTAATCGCAAACAAATAAAAATATTAAAACAAATTAACATGATGTTCCAACACAATTGGGGGGGGGGGGGGGGGGGGGGGGGCTTCATGTCAGGGAAGCAGCCTCAAAGTCTACCCTCTCCAACTTACCAGACTGACTGAGTTCTGAACAACCCTCGCTGTTCTCTGATCCTGCGTCCAAGTATTATTGGGGCTCTTTCTGGTGGCTCTGTCTTGACTCTGTAGTGCATTTTTTTAGTTCTTTCTCAGGCTTGCCTGAAAAACACAAAAAGATGGCACATACATAACGGTAACAACAAAATTCACATATTAGCAAGTAACGACAATACAGCGTTCCCCTTGCTTTACGAAAGCAGCCAATCTACCGTCACCAACTTACCGGACTGAGTGAGTTCTGAACAACACTCGCTGATCCTGCTTCCATGTCTTCTTGAGTCTTCATCTGTATCTAAGTCGATCTGATCCAAAGACTTGCTTTAGTATGCATGTGGTCCCTTTTCTATTGCTTGCTATCGGCAATTTGCTAACTTTGGCAAGCTGCATGGTGTTCTCAGATAGCCTATAATATTCATGGGGGACGCGAATATCATGACCCATAAACTTAGCGACTGGGTCCATTTTGTGATCTGGTGAATTCTAATTAGTGAAGCGCATGAATGGATGAACGAGATCCCCACTGTCCCTACTGTCCCCTGCAAATAAATTCATTAAAAATCCTACAATGTGATTTTCTGGATTTTTCTTCTTCTAATTTTGTCTGTCATAGTTGAAGTGTACCTATGATGAAAATTACAGGCCTCTCTCATCTTTTTAAGTGGGAGAACTTGCACAATTGGTGGCTGACTAAATACTTTTTTGCCCCATTGTATCTAGCAAAACCACAGCCAAGGGAACGGGCTTGATGGAATCAGCAGGGAAAGAAGACCCTGTTGAGCTTGACTCTAGTCTGACACTGTGAAGAGACATGCCTCTTTTGGCAGGCGAGTAGAGCCGTTCGTGACAGGGTTGAGGTGTAGCCAGATGAGTTGCTGCCCCTCTCATGATGCGCACCGCATGTTTGTGGGGAACCTGGTGCTAAATCATTCGTAGACGACCTGATTCTGGGTCAGGGTTTCATACGTAGCAGAGCAGCTCACTCGCTGCGATCTATTAAAAGTCAGGGACAGAAGCGTCTTCCTCCACCATCCTCCTTTTTTACTTACGGGTTACCAGGTGCACGGAGAAGGGCCAGCGGCAGGTGAGTAGAAGGCATAAGACATTGACATTGGGCTCTGGATAGGTAGGGGACTAGGTGGTGGTTGCCCATCCTCCCGGGCCCGTCCTCTGATGGGACTGGGAGTCAGGTTGGGACTCTCTGTGGAAGTTAAAAGGCCACCAGGTGCACGAGGAGGCATTCCCCAAGGTGAGGGGCACTCAGAGTAGGGGGCAGCACTTGGGCTGTGGAGGTTGGGTTGGGGACTTAGTCTCTGAGCGGATAAAAGCGGGCGGATCACCAGGTGCACAGAGCTTGTTTCAGGTTAACAGGTGCACAAGGAGGCCTCCATCAAGGCGGGGGGCACTCCGAGTCCAAGCAGGGGTGGCCGTATTTGGGGGCAGCACTCAGGCCATGGAGAACAGAAAATAACAGGCTCTCCGCAGCCAGTAAAAGGCTAACATGCGATGAAGTTCACACAGGTGAGTTGTAAAAGATGAAAAGCTTTTTAGACATATCTCCAAAATGCAGGTCATTGTTGAGCTTGTGATCTGGTTCTGCTCTTTTTTTTAATGTGTTTTATTTTTTGTGGTGGAAAACAGTGTGTCGAGCATAACACGTTAACCCTGTTACCCAGAGACAATTGCAATTTCATTTTTTGGGTTAAGCTTGCATTCAATTGCCACTTCCTGTTGCACGCAACACGCTTCCATTCCCCCTGTCACACGGAATGTATGCATGATTTAATATAAAACCCTGTTATGGGCAACCGTTACTTTATTTGGCACTTATTATAGTATTTATTTTATTGAACCTCTTGAGATGGGAAAATTATTTATTTAATTTTTTTATTAATTTGAATGTGTTTGGTGAAGTTTTATTTATGAATATAAACTGGCAATAATCTACTAGCATACCCTGTTCAAAGGCACTTAAATATTTTGTCTTGCCCATTCACCCTCTGAATTGCGCACACACACAATTCATGTCTCAATTGTCTCCAGGCTTACAAATCCATCTTTAACTTGTCCTGTCCCCTTGATGTACAAGTGACATCAATAAGGGATCCTATCTTTCACCTGGATTAACCTGGCCAGTCTGTGATGGAAAGAGCAGGTGTCCTTAATGTTTTGTACACAGTGTATTGTTTTCTCTTTATTCAACCTGCATGCCACCCACCCGTCTGGGAACTGTGGGTTATGAGACAACCCCGGCATCACTAGCTTGCATGTTCTGCAGCCTTGTAAAGATACGGAGAGGATGACTGGGAGGCAGGTTGGCATTTATTGTCATGAATCTTGCCCTAGAGGCAGTTCTTCAAAGTGGTCACTAGCTGGCACAGGCATAAAGTAATCAAATCTGATTTTAAACCTAACCTTAATCACACTGCTAATCCTTAACTTAAATTAAGACCATAAAAAAAAATGATTTTCAATAAATGTTTACGATATAGCCAATATTCGACTTTGCAGCCGGCATATTTAGAAGTAATCGCGCAGTTCTGCCTCCAGGGCAAGATTCATGACAAATGTCAACCTGTGACTGGGAGAGGCAATGTAAAATCGATAACAAAATTGTTTTGACAATTAACATGCTTTTTTCTTGTTTCAAGTATGTTTTATTATGAAAACTACAATATATTCATGTACAATTCGTTTTTCACCCTGAAAGACATTAAAAAATATTTTAAAAAGACTACTGGTATTTCAACAGTGTTATTGTAAGAGTTGAAATGTTTAAACAGAGGAAACATCAAAAACAGTACAGCAAAGTGCAGTAGATTCTGAGTATGTTACTTTAACGTCACACTATAACTTCATGGGAGTCTTTTGGAAAGACTGCATGTTTCGGGTGTCCTGAGTTACGTCTTCATCAACATTTGCAGAATATTCCTGTGATGCTTTCACCTTTTGTCAGATGGCAACGGCCTAGTCATCTGCAGACACTCATAAGGAGTTCAAGTAGTTTATTTTCCATTTGCAGGTACTAAAAGTAATACATGCATTGGAATTCCTTGTAGGAGCTCTCTCACATATAGGAAAGTGCATACCAGTGGAGGCAGCTGAGGGGAGGACGGCTCATAATAATGCCTGGAACGGAGAGAATGAAATGGCATCAAACATCTGGAAACCATGTGTTTCAGGTATTTGATACCGTTCCGTTCACTCCGGCCATTACAACGAGCCTGTCCTCCCCAATTAAGGTCCCACCAACCTCCTGTGGAACATACACATAAACAGTCAAATATATCATAAGAACGTCAATATAAAATGCAGTGGAAAGATTATAAAATAAAATAAAAGGTTCAGTTATGTTTTTAAAGAATGATTTAACAGGCAGATAGAACTGGGATAGAAGCTGAACTTTAACCTCTTTAACCAGTTTTTCAGGTTTTGAATCTGGGTTTATGGGACCACTTTGGGCTGGAATGAGGTGTCTGTTTGTTCCCAATTTTACCAGAAATTATGGTCCTCATCTGAAGGTCCTGTGTCAAGGTCCTCACAATTATAGGAAGGTGTGTGTGTGTGTGTGTGTGTGTGTGTGTGTGTGTGTGTGTGTGTGTGTGTGTGTGTGTGTGTGTGTGTGTGTGTGTGTGTGTGTACAGGAGAAAAACGTTTACACTAGTGTAAATCCAGATAGAACAGTTAGAGCAGCCAAACTGACACTTGGGTGCTGAGTGTTCCTGTGCTGTGGGTGGAGAAGTGGTCCACCGGGACCATCACTAAAGAGCTCGGGGCCCAGATAGATTACGCTCACGACCATCAGTATACAACCCCTATACGCCACAGATGGAGCTGACGGAGAGTGAGATCAGTGAAGACCCTAACTCCCTGTATGAACCTGAGAGCTCAGAATCACAATCATCACAGTGCGAGCCAAGATACACTATCGATCACTTTGGGGTACCGGGATGGCGTTCCGAAAATGGGAAAGGAGCAGGCCATTCAACAGCCAATTCAAAGATACACCTGTTCATAAAGGGAATCAGAGTGGAATAGTTTTTCCGCAGATAAAAACCTTGTCCCGGTCCTGCTGTTTCAACTCTCTCTTCCAACCTTTGAATGCTCAGCTATGAAAAGCCAACTGACATTTACTCCTGAGGTGTTGAACTGTTGCACCCTCTATAATTTTGATGTAAAATGGGCTTTTGTAAAAAAAGATATATAAAAAAACCATTTGATTGATTGTCTGCTGTGCTTGATGCTGTGTATTCACTAACTGTCTGAGTGCTGGGACATTTTAATAGTATCTGTAATGTATTTTGGTGTGTATTTAATCTGCATTTTAACTTCATAAAGTGGCAATCCGCAGTAGAAACAATAACAACGTCTCCCTACTCCTCTTTCGGTAAAAAGCTGAGGGATGTGTCTGGAGAAATGTAAGCTCTGTCAAATGCGTAGACAGAGCTATAGATGCAAGGACTGACCATCCGTGATATCAAAATTGTAATCCTGTTTCTATGATCTGTTTCCACTACCATCTACCCAGTTCGCTTTGGATAAAGGCGTCTGCTAAATGGTATATATTATTAAAGTCTACTTTGACTCAGCCAACTGCCCAGTGTAGTTACCGTTCCTTTCCAAATAGATGGCAGCCAAATCTAGTTGAAGTCGCTATTCTAGCGACAGGGACACGGGATTAGTGCGCACTGAAAGTAGTTTTATCTTCAAAGCAAGTGTATCTGGTTACGCTTGAACCTGTTAAAGTGGACAAGCTAACAAATACTATTTTTACATAAGGTGCAGGCATTAGGTCTATGTCTTTAGGCTAGATTTACTAAATGAACTTGTTTTATTCAAACGTTTATTCAATGGCTTTGCTTCTGGCTATGCGCGCTTTATGGAAGAAACGACACACACGCAGGGATGAGATACCGTACACCTCGTCCAATTCTCTCTTGTACCCATAGGGTGAACTGGCGATAAACTGCCAGCATGCACGCTCTGCAACCAAAAGCATGAGAAAAGTTCGCCTGAATCCGAAACTAAATCACAATGTATTTATAATGAGCACGCCCCATTATTGGTTAGAATGAGATTTCATGAATCATGATACTGTCTGCGATTCGGACTCCGGTCATTTAATCAAACGTTACATGTGTTACTAACGCGCCAAACAGCGCTGATGATAAACACCTACCCACTACTGATATTAAACCTTAAACCATTTATAATCCAGCTAAATTTGACAAATTATTTAACTGGTATCTCGGCTGCTGACTGGTCGAGTAAACTATTATTTTGTATTTGTTGTGTTCATAATTTAAAAAAAGATAATATATATATATATATTTTTTTTTAATGTTGTGCACTCACAGTTATTTTATTTTTTTATATATAAAAAATACATCTTCTGCAAGGAAGTCCTTGATAAGAATTAGTGGCAAGTCCAAGAAATACATTGCCATCCAGACAGACTGACAGGAGCCTATCCCATCTGGACAAGAGGAATACCAATGTATTCTATTGACTACAGCTCAGCATTTAACATCATAGTACGCTCCAAACTGTCATTAAGCTCGGGGCCCGGGTGTGTTCTCAGCCCTCTCCTGTACTCCCTGTTCACCCATGACTGCGTGGCCATGCACGCCTCCAACTCAATCATCAAGATTGCAGACGACACTACAGTGGTAGGCTTGATTACCAACAACGACGACGAGAGTGAGGTGTCAGGAAAATAACCTTTCACTCAAAATCAACAAAACAAAGGAGATGATCGTGGACTGCAGGAAACAGCAGAGGGAGCGCTCCCCTATCCACAAAGCTGGGACCGAGAGACTGAAAAACAGCTTCTATCTCAAGGCCATCAGACTGATAAACAGCCATCACTAACATAGAGTGGCTGGCTGCTGCTAACATACAGACTCAAATCTCTTGCTACTATAATACATTTAATAATGGATTTAATAAAGGTATCACTAGTCACTTTAAAATAACACCACTTTAATAATGTCTACATATCATACATTACTCATCTCATATGTATATACTGTATTCTATACCATCTACTGCATCTTGCTTATGCCGCATGGCCATCGCTCATCCATATGAGCGATGTTTATATGTACATATTCTTATTCATCCCTTTACATTTGTGTGTATAAGGTAGTCATTGTGAATTTGTTAGATAAATTGTTAGATATTACTGCACTGTCGGAACTAGAAGAACAAGCGTGTCGCAACACTCGCATTAACATCTGCTAACCATGTGTATGTGACCTATAAAATTTGATTTGAACCTCTGACTGGATGTAATACAGCCACCATCCGCTGGGATTTTCTGCTGTATCGCTGCCATCTCTCTACAACACACACACTCATACTCTGTCATCTATCACAGTGCCATCCGTTTTGTCACCAAAGCCCCATATACTACCCACCACTGCGACCTGTTTGCTCTCATTGGCTGGCCCTCGCTACATATTCGTTGCCAAACCCACTGGCTCCAGGTCATCAATAAGTCTTTGCTCGGTAAAGCCCTGCCTAATCTCAGCTCACTGGTCACCTTAGCAACACCCACCCATAGCAAGCGCTCCAGCATGTATATTTCCTAAGTCAACACCTCCTTTGGCCGCCAATCCTTACAGTTCTCTGCTGCCAATGACTGAAACGAATTGCAACAACCACTGAAGCTGGAGACTTATATCTCCTTTAACTTTGAGCATCAGCTATCAGAGCAGTTTACTGATCACTGTACCTTTACACAGCCAATCTGAAAATTTCACACCCAACTACCTCATCCCCATATTGTTATTTATCTTTTTGCTCTTTTGCACCCCAGTATCTCTACTTGCACATCATCATCTGCACATCTATCACTCCAGTGTTAATGCTAAATTGTAATTATTTTCGTCTCTATCGCCTATTTATTGCCTTACCTCCCTAATCTTCTACATTTGCACACACTGTACATAGATTTTTCTATTGTGTTATTGACTGTACGTTTGTATGTGTAACTGTGTTGATGTTTTTGTTGCACTGCTTTGCTTTATCTTGGCCTGGTTGCAGTTGTAAATGAGAACTTGTTCTCGACTGGCCTGCCTGGTTAAATAAACTCTTTGATCAGGGGCAACGAGCGGCTCAAATATGAACGGTTTCAGTAGGTTTATTAACTCCCTAACATTATTTAATTATCTGTAATAAACTAATTCTCAGACTCAGAGCTACTTGGGAAATTCAACAATTTTTGGGGAGTTCCAAAATGTTCTCTCCTGCCAGTGATGCAACAATGCCAATATGACGATTTAGTTAGCTGATGTTCTAAATCAGTGTTTCCATTCCCCTTTAAATTATGACAATTTATGTGGCTCATGCAATGGAATGTATTTGTAATGCTAGTTGCATTGATTCAACAAATCACAGCAGACTGATGGAACACTTACTGCTTTGCTCCTATGGGTACATTCGCAATCGTGAGAAATAGTAATGGCGTATTTTTGTAGACACCAACTCCACCATGGTTTGTTGGACAAAGCCTTTTAAGAAAACAAATGGCGTTTTTAGATAAATACCGAAAATAAGGTCTTTGTTAAACAGACTAAGAAGATCTCATTTTTTCCCCGAGGTAATCTGCATCAGCTAATGTCACTTTTTTTGAATGTTGAAGAATTTGTTATTAAAAAAAAGTACCTAAAGGCTTCATAACTCATCAAGGTAATGTTAAATGACTGCTATTATCTCATTGAACAAAACATATAAGATCTCCTAAACCTGTTAATCTTAGACTTTGGTTATTCATATTAAACATGATCTACAAATCAAACAAGGCCTTTTCAAAAGCCCCTCTGGTACTGTACACCTGTTTTATACCCCATAGGAATTTACAATGATCTTGAAAGACTAGCAGACTGGTTGATTTACCCATTTTCCTTTTAATCAATATATATTTTTAACTGATACTTATGTGTGCTCTGCCTAATGTCCCAGTGAACTCCATTTGTTCTATCAATTGGACATAGTGAGTTATATATTCTGTGCAGAAATTGTTAATTGAATAACTTTGTGAAAAGATAAGGTATATTTTCCTGCTTACATGCAAATCATGTGGGGAAAAATCCACAGGAGAATGGACTGAAAACAGAACTTTTATTAAAATTACCAATCAACAGTAAAACATTTTTCAATCAGGTCAGGATTCAGTACTCCTCTCCTTCCTCAGCCTCTCCCTCCACCGAATCCACTCCCACTTCCTCGTAGTCCTTCTCCAGGGCAGCCAGATCTTCTCTGGCCTCAGAGAACTCCCCCTCCTCCATACCCTCTCCCACATACCAGTGCACAAAGGCACGCTTGGCGTACATCAGATCAAACTTGTGGTCGAGCCGAGCCCAGGCCTCAGCGATGGCTGTGGTGTTGCTCAACATGCAAACGGCTCTCTGGACCTTGGCAAGATCTCCACCTGGCACCACCGTGGGTGGCTGGTAGTTGATGCCTACCTACAGGGCACAAGAACAAAACAAAAAAAGTAGAATAATCTAACCAATTGTACTTGAAAAGGTTTAGGAAGATAGATGACTGAATGAATAAACCCATTATATGTTTACCTTGAAGCCGGTGGGGCACCAGTCAACAAACTGGATAGTGCGTTTGGTCTTGATGGTGGCGATGGCAGCATTCACATCCTTGGGCACCACATCTCCACGATACAGCATGCAGCAGGCCATGTACTTGCCATGGCGAGGGTCACACTTCACCATCTGGTTGGCTGGCTCGAAGCAAGCATTGGTGATCTCTGCCACAGAAAGCATCTCGTGGTAGGCCTTCTCAGCAGAGATGACAGGTGCGTAGGTGACCAGGGGGAAGTGGATACGGGGGTATGGCACCAGGTTGGTCTGGAACTCAGTCAGGTCCACATTGAGGGCTCCATCGAAACGCAGAGAAGCTGTGATGGAGGAGACGATCTGGCCTATGAGCCTGTTGAGGTTAGTATAAGTGGGGCGCTCGATATCCAGGTTACGACGGCAGATGTCGTAGATGGCCTCGTTGTCGACCATGAAGGCACAGTCTGAGTGTTCCAGGGTGGTGTGGGTGGTCAGGATAGAGTTGTAGGGCTCCACCACTGCTGTGGACACCTGAACACATACACAAGAGGTAGACCTGTCATCTTTAGGTTACACATAATGAAAATGTACATATTAAACAAACAAAAGTATTGAGTACAAGGACAAAGTACAGTACTAATTTTGCTGACGTGGAAATCTTCCAAATATTCATGTGAGCAACTAAACCTTAGAAATACCTGAGGGGCGGGGTATATGGCAAACTCCAGTTTGGACTTCTTGCCATAGTCCACAGACAGTCTCTCCATGAGCAGAGAGGCAAAGCCGGAGCCGGTTCCACCACCAAAGCTGTGGAAGATCAGGAAGCCCTGAAGCCCAGTGCACTGGTCCGACTGGGGGGGGGGGGAATACAAGGGGTAAGGGTAGAGCCCTGCATCGTGTTGGATACTCACGGTTCGCTGCGGTTGACCGCAAAAAAAATCAGCCGGTGGGAAATAAAATGTTCTTTCAGCCCACGGCTCAGAACAATTATACTGCGGGACAAACTTTTTAAGTCAAGATAATACTTGTTCTTTACAACCACAGGAGCTTAAGTTTGAATTGTGGTGCAAATTCCATTAGGCTACTTGAGCAGTGAGGCTGACATAGCCAGGCCTAGAATACAAGCCAAGCAGTGAGAGTGGAGCAGGGAACTGTCCATTCGTAGGCCTATTTGTGTAGTGCTGAAACATTCCTAATTTGTCCAAGCGCAGAGCTTATGTTCCCTTCCGCCACTCGACAATACATTGCTAAGTTTATTTTCCCTGAATCCTAGATCACACAAAATTGGCTAATGTAACAGGAGAAATAAAAAGAAAGATTATGATAGTGAAATTCCCCAGTTTGGAAGGATTTTGGAGTCATTGAGGACAACAACCCAGGAGATGGATACACAGCCTGCAAAAATGCAAGCAGTTATTTGTTTACAACAATCTAGTTAAATATCTGATAATTATTACATTAATTCCAGCTTTTGTTCATTTACACTACACACAGGCCATATAAAATCTTAAACCTGTGCGGCTGGTAAATGCTAATGCTACCAGCTAATAGCCTACTAAATAAATGTAGGCACCTTTTGCACCCTATAACCCAATGATCATCAACTAGATTCCACCTCAGGACAATTTTTTCTTGATCACATATCTTTCTATTATACCAATTTTTTTGTTTTTTTAAACTTGAATATGATTGTGTTGTTTTAACAGTATTTTTTAAGTCCAACAATTACAGTCTCTGATGTGGAATATCAGTTTAGGTTTGGCATTGATGTGAACGGCGCGGGGGTGCAGATCCCAAAAATCTGACCTGTGCAAGACACTAGATTAGGGACTGACTGGCCTCACTGGTCTACAACCCTGTTCAAGTAGCTTGCAAGTAAAGTTACATAACTAGCCGTTGGAAAAACATCGCTATGAGTTCGCAAGCTGTTACTAACCAGCTTGCGAACTCGGTCCAGCACCAGGTCGACGATCTCCTTGCCAATGGTGTAATGGCCACGAGCATAGTTGTTGGCGGCATCCTCTTTACCGGTGATGAGCTGCTCCGGGTGGAACAACTGACGGTATGTCCCGGTGCGAACCTCATCTATGAAAAAAATCAGAACACAGTTCAGTGGGGATTTTGAAAAATAAATGTAAAAAATCTTAGTCATGTCAATATTTTAGCAAATGGTCATCATTACCAACAACAGTTGGTTCGAGGTCCACAAACACAGCACGGGGGACATGTTTTCCCGCTCCGGTCTCGCTGAAGAAAGTGTTGAAGGAGTCATCCCCCCCGCCGATGGTTTTGTCACTAGGCATCTGCCCATCGGGCTGGATCCCATGTTCCAAGCAGTACAGTTCCCAGCAGGCATTCCCGATCTGAACACCGGCCTGACCAACGTGGATAGAGATGCACTCACGCTGTGGAGAAATAACACTTGACACAATTAGCTATAGCTCTTCAGACAAATGTGTCAAAGCTGGCATATTTATGTTTATGTTACTTAGCTAGCTGTTACATCATTGTTGAATTGTTAATTACGAGGTAGCTAATATTAAGTTAGCTAGCTAGGTAGCCAATGTAAAAAAAAAAAATATTGCCAATGTTAGCTAGTTGGCTACCATTAGATCATTTGACCAAAATTGTTTTGTTTGTCACTCATCTTCCTGACAGAAAACTTACCATGTTGAATGTAAGTAAGATCTGTAGCTAATTAATGTTTAACAAAAATGCGTTCGACAGTTGGCTAGCTAGGCTACCTTGGTTCAACAACTTCTAACGGTTAACTGACAAAAAAAATTGAAAAACATCGCTGATTCACGATAATATAGGCCCCTGAATGAGCCCGCCTTCCTTTAAACCCAATTGGGTGTATTTCAAACTGATGATGTGTCAATCAATCTTTTCTCTTTTGCAATTGGACCATCATATAAAGTTTCAAAAATCAACTTGATTTACGGCTGTTATATTGGCTAGTTTGGATGTTTGGTTGGACCAATCCTGCATTTTCAAACGACCGCGCGGGCTTTTTAGGTCAAATGCAAAAAAATCAATTTTCCCCAAGTCAGTGAGGTGCTTCCTTCTGCTATTCACTACTTGTGTAGCTGGCAATATTGGAATTGATGATTATTTTTGATTCAGCTCAAAGAAAAAACACAAACTCTTATTTATGACAAAAACGTACAGGTAAACTTGTAACTGGCCAAGAACTGGAAACAGCAATAGCCTACTAGGTCAAGGCTAGCTCTTATTTTAGTCCTGCAGCATGCTTTACCTTCTAGCCCAAAGGAAACTGCTCTATAGCACTTGTCCAGGGTTACCAATAATGATGCTGGACAAAGTGCTCAAATGAAATCATCTTTCGGATGTGTGTGTTGTTCTTGTCCATGTTCTTCTACTCATCTGTATAAAAATGAAAAGACAACATATTTTCCAGCATCATTTGAAAGCAGAGGAGGGTGAGACAGGAGGAGAGAAAGTGAGTGAGGGGAGGAGAGAACATAGCTCAAATGTGTTGGGGATTACCATTCAATAGGGTTCAATCTGGTTTGTAGAACAGGTATTCTATTAAAAAACATTTGAAAAAGAGTTAGATAAACAAAGTTTCACTCCACAAATGATACAATAGTTGACAATATAAAATACAGATACAAAGACCACTCAAATTAAATAGTTTTAAGACACTAAAAGCAGTCAAACATGGGACATCATTAAAGCCATAAACTAGCAAAATAATTAAGTAAAAATACTTAAAGTATTACGTCAGTTGTTTTTTTGGGTATCTGTACTTTACTATTTATATTTACTTTACTACATTCCTAAAGAAAATAATGTACTTTTTACTCCATACACCCAAAAGTACTCGTTAGCAGGACGGGGAAATGGTGCAATTCACGCAGTAATCACTACTGCCTCTGATCTGGAGGACTAAACACACTTGCTTAATTTGTAAATAATGTGTGCCCCTGGCTATCCATAAAAAAATTACAAAAAATGTATGGTGCAGTCTGGTTTGCTTCATATAAGGAATTTTAAATTAATCTTTGAATTCACTAACAGACCAAATGCGTCCTTCTCCGCTGTTTTGACTGATGGAGTCGTAGGACCCCTCAATACCAAAACCTCCCTGGTCTACAACAAAAGTCACCACCAACATTTGCACAGCCTACATACCAAACACAGGTAATGAATAAGCTGACCAGTGACCAAATTAATCTACACACTGAATCTAGCTACAGTTAACATTAGTCAGTGTCTATGAGATGGACTGTGCTCACTTCTCCTTGCTTCTCTTCAGATGCAGGTATCTACACAGCACGAGTAAGTCTACTACTTCAGGTTCACTGCCAGGGATTACAGATCTCCATAATGGATGGGTGTTTACCTATACCACAATGACCATTTTACATGGAATAGGGTACAAAACAATGGTAGTGAAAGTGATGTATATATAACTAATGCATTGTCTCTATGGCTGGAGGAAGTTGACATGGTCTACATGCATCTCCCCTCAGTCCAGTTGCATCCTGCTCTTCATAATGCAAGGGGCTTTCGAGGTGAGCATTTCTGGGGTTAAAGCCCTCATGTCTACTGGACTTACTGAACATCTACAGCTCTGGGAAAAATCTAGAGCCCACCTCAAAATTATCAGTTTCTCTGATTTTATTATAGGGGTTTGGGTAAAATGAAAAATGTTTTGTTCTATCAACTGACATTTCTCCCAAATAAAAATGTGATTTAGAGCATTTGCAGAAAATTACAACTGGTCAAAATGACAAGATAGTTGTCAGACCTTAAATAATGCAAAGAAAATAGCCCTGATTTTCAATCACAGCTTCATGTGTCTTGGCATGTTCTCCACCAGTCTCTCACAATGTTGTGTGACTAGGTAACTCCTGGGCGCAAAAATTCAAGCAGCCCGGGTTTGTTGGGGAACATTGTCAGAGTAGAAGCAAGCAAGTTCTTCCAGGATAACGGCCCTTCACAAAAACAAATCCCGATTCCAGCCTGGCTGAAGCACTCCCAGACCATCACCGATCTGCCACAATTTCACTGTGAATTGTCAGTAGTTTGAACAAAAATGTTCTTTTAAACCAGAAAATTTTGCAGTGGTCTCTTAATTTTCCTAGAGCTGCATATAAGCATTAAGAATAATTACCTTTAATCTATTGACAAATTACCTTAATGGTAAATGCAATCTGCAGTGAGTTACAGCTTGGTCTACAGGGGCATCTTGTAGTATGAATGACATTTTACTGTAGGCACTGAATAGCTATTATAGTACTGTGAAAACATCTTTCCAGGTTTTATGTATACTAATCTTTATTTTTTTAAAGACAAGTGGTAGCTGTAAGGTGTCAATTACCTCCATAGGTATTTACAGACATCCCTTGACTGCAATGTCTTATGTACATCCATTACACTGTGACCAGCCCATCTATTTACAATGAAGTACCTCCAACTTTGCCACAGAACTTGAAATTAGTTAATGAATATAGTACTGAACTCACACCTAAAAGAACGAGGCATTTCATTAGGTTTAACATTGAAACATACCCGAAAATATAACTTCCTTCAAGGCTTTGTACTTCAAATATTTCACTTCAAAGACAATGATATCAGGAATGCTTGTACTTTATTGAAATTTAAAGGAATGAAGAGCTGGGATGAGAGGTTAGGGGAGAGGGGAAAGTAAATCAGAGGGTGGGGTTAGAGGGAAGAAGCGGTCAATGGGTGGGATTGGAGATTAAGATGGGGATAAGATGAGACATCGTTAATTAAGAGCAGAGGAGAAGCTGCTTAGTTGCCACCACGGAGACGCAGGACCAGGTGAAGAGTGGACTCCTTCTGGATGTTGTAGTCAGAGAGCGTGCGACCATCTTCCAGCTGCTTACCAGCGAAGATCAAGCGCTGCTGGTCTGGGGGGATGCCCTCCTTGTCCTGGATCTTGGCCTTGACGTTCTCGATGGTGTCACTGGGCTCGACCTCCAGGGTGATGGTCTTGCCGGTAAGGGTCTTCACAAAGATCTGCATACCCCCCCTCAGACGGAGCACAAGATGGAGGGTGGACTCCTTCTGAATGTTGTAGTCGGAGAGTGTGCGACCATCTTCCAGCTGCTTACCAGCGAAGATCAAGCGCTGCTGGTCTGGGGGGATGCCCTCCTTGTCCTGGATCTTGGCCTTGACGTTCTCGATGGTGTCACTGGGTTCGACCTCCAGGGTGATGGTCTTGCCGGTAAGGGTTTTCACAAAGATCTGCATACCTCCCCTCAGACGGAGCACAAGATGGAGGGTGGACTCCTTCTGGATGTTGTAGTCGGAGAGTGTGCGACCATCTTCCAGCTGCTTACCAGCGAAGATCAAGCGCTGCTGGTCTGGGGGGATGCCCTCCTTGTCCTGGATCTTGGCCTTGACATTCTCAATGGTGTCACTGGGCTCAACCTCTAGGGTGATGGTCTTGCCGGTAAGGGTTTTCACAAAAATCTGCATACCTCCCCTCAGACGGAGCACAAGATGGAGGGTGGACTCCTTCTGGATGTTGTAGTCGGAGAGTGTGCGACCATCTTCCAGCTGCTTACCAGCGAAGATCAAGCGCTGCTGGTCTGGGGGGATGCCCTCCTTGTCCTGGATCTTGGCCTTGACATTCTCAATGGTGTCACTGGGCTCAACCTCTAGGGTGATGGTCTTGCCAGTAAGTGTCTTCACGAAGATCTGCATCTTGACACTAAGGAAGATAAAAATAAATACATTAGAATAAACTGCTACCAAGACTAAAAGCAATTTCTGATTAAAATTAAACAGACTATACATGTTTCAAACTGTAGGTGTCAATCTAGTATTCATATCAATTTCGTGGGCGAATTTCTAAATAGGGCAGCGCAGAGCCTCCCATTGGGGGCAGTACTCAGCTGACGTTTACATCAGCAGGCTCCAGGTGCCACCATTTTAGAACCATCTTGGATCGTCACTTGTTATAACACGCCACATAGCCCTAAACCCCGCCTATTTCTAAAATGTATTTTATAATCTGATAGTCCTCAAGTACGGACAAACTGGAGCAGCCATTTCATTTTTTTCGTCGACACGTATTTAACGTACTCCTGTTATTAACAAATTAAGTTAACATAATCCTAACTTTAGGCTAACTGAAATTAAGTACATCATTTAATGCCCGTTCAGCCAAATAAGAGATTTTAGCAAGTTGGGTTTAGTTCACGAGCTGTTTCACATTAAATTAGTCACCATTTGAATGGCGGCTCAAATAAACGTTAGCTATTTAGCTAAGTCGAATAAAGGTGAAGGCTATCAATAGTAAATATTCATACTGTTACACACCTTTTTTAGCTAGTCAAGTTAACACCATACAGTGAGCTATATTTCTACTTAAACAAGCTAGTTGCAGTAGCTAACGTAAACTAGAAAATTAGCTGGTCTGACTGGCTAACGTCGACGTATGCTTGTACAAACACAATACGAATGGAAAAGCACGAAGTTCGAAATATACATCAAGCTGAATTAAATGTCTGAGAAATGTTTAGTCATTCGTGCTTATTTTGGATAATACCCTACTTACAGGAAAAAAATGAGCCACCGGTGTTCTTGGTGTTCTTGGTGTTCTTGAATATTCTAGTTTCTGTCTCTGGCTTCAGGAAAAAACTGTTCTCGCAAACAAAGGGCTGTGGTATTTATACCTTACAGTCACGTATCCTTCCGCCGTTACACCCATATCGAACTATAAACTGCGGATTCGATGAATATCCGTTATCATATGGATTCTTTCGGATGAAGGGACAAAATCTACGACATACCACAGTAAACACGCTTTATATCAAAGTTATTTTTTTAAGTCGAAGTATCTGTGTAAGAATGGACGGTCGGATAAAAGAAGTCGATCGTTGGCGGAGATAGAAATTAGCAAAAATAGTGATTCGTCGTTCTCTAGCAACAAGCTGCTCAGTCAACACGAAACTAGTCGGCCTCGGGCAGTATCAACCTTGCCAGCTAACTAGTCAAATCGGTATATGCGTTGGCTATGTCAGTAAAGTCTCAAACTTTACAATTTTGAGTAAGCATAGTTTTGATACATTTACAAGCATCAACATATTAGGAGCTCTCCCAGAGAACAGTTTTTTGGTGCATAGAATACTGTATTGCTCAATTTCATGCAACACAGATGTGGACTGATTATTTCAGGGCATCAAAGTGATTTTATAGAAATTGCATTAACAGCATGGATCAACATTTTCATTCTACAGAAACAGGAAAGGCCTTTTCCCTCCAAGCCAGACTCCTTCCTAAGCTCTACCAGCAGATCTGGCACTTATTCAGATCTATGAGGTCTAGAGAACAAACATGGACCTCCATTTTGACTTCAGCCTGACTGTGCTGAGTCAGCAGACTTTTGGTTGATGTTGTTGTCTTTCCTGAGAGAGGTCATACTGACCATTGTTCCAGGCGCTGACACTTTCTATCTGTCTTTCTATTCATGGACGTCTAAATAAGGTAGTGGACCAGGTAGTGGACCAACGTTGATTCGTTCTGTAGTAGAAACAGTCAATCAACAGTAATCTAGACATTGAGGATTGGTGGCTCTTCTGCTAGACTAACCAGGGCCGTCCTTTCATATGTAGGCCTGTTACAGGAGTTTTAAAGTCTCCCCCTTGATCGAAACTCATCAGAGAGAGGACATGAGATTTACATCAGCAAAACCATGTGTGTGTGTGTGACCTTACCCTCTGTGTGTTGTTGAGGACCTGTGGGTCAGGCTGTCCATAGCTAGGTGGCTTGGCTCTGGGGTGGCAGGCTTGTGTCAATGGCATCCATGTCTGCCACTAAGTCTGGGGGGATGTGACCTGCCCACCGAGTCATAGCCTTCACGTTCACTGGCCTCATCACCTGGTCTGTGGACCACTCCGTGCTGACACGCACACACACACACACACACACACACACACACACACACACACACACACACACACACACACACACACACACACACACACACACATCATGCAGTTTAAATGCATACTAACCCTAATTGTAACCCTAAACCTAACCCCTAAGCTTAAAATAGCCTTTGGAGAATTTTCCTTGTTCTACTATCCTTGTGGTGAATTTGGGGGATTTTAGGTCCCCACAAGGATTAAAGGACCGCCCCCACACACACACCTTAGTGCATTGTGCCACGTGGCCTGTGTGGCTTGGCTCCACTTGGCCAGGCAGTCCTTGTAGCTAGAGAGGTCAAATCCACCGGTGTCTTGTGGTGTCTGTCAGTCTTGTGGTGTCTGTCAGTCTTGTGGCGTCTGTTACTCTTGTGGTGTCTTGTGTTGTCTGTATGGCTGGTATGGGTCAGCATGGGATCACAGCAGTGTTTGTAGTGACAGAGGCTTTTTGGTTCAGTAAGGTCAGCGTATATATGTGTCTTCTGGACGGAGGTATGTGTATCTATGTAGCAAAGTACATCAGGCCTACTTGGGGAAGAGCTACGCGAGATACTGAGCGTTCTTCAGAGTGAAAGGGTCTTTATTGCAGAGTACAGGAGCTGGCCCCCTGTGTCAAACTATGATATCAAGAAGGAAGGCAGTGACCACTCAGTCCAGGACCTTGGTGCTGTCCCCCTCCTCCTCATTAGCCCAACCTCAGACCCAGCAGTCTGGCCACTACCCTTGGCTCCTCTCCACACCACACAGTGGGGTGGGCACCCAGCACGGCTCTACACATGGTGGGAAATAAGACATAGATCAAAATGACAGAGTACAGAGGTAAATAAATATATAGGGGGTTATAATAATACAAGTACGTGGGTAAGTACAAGTAAATAAATACTCTCCCCCTCCTCTCTCTTGATGTACCTCATCACGGTGGCGTCCTGGTGTGAGGCATCCCTCCCACAAACACCAGAAGAGCATCAGCACTGACCCTCCACCTGCCCTGGACCGGCACGGTCACAGGTCTACCACCACCCTGGAATGGCCGCCGGCAGGGCAGACAGAAAACGCCGGAACTGGGTCAGGGTATAGAGTCCACCCAAGATCAGGACCCCTGTTAATCCCATCCGTGCTGACACACGCATCACCGATGGAGATGGTGGTGCTTGGTCATGGTCTCTTGGTCACAAGTAGTAGGCCGCCTGTGTCTGCGCTGCTTTTTTTTAACGAGGTCTTTCTTGTAAAAGAGATGTTTTAGTTTCAGTGAGACTAACCTTGGTGAAGTGTACAGAGAGAGGTACTTTCTGGAATAGAGGGAGGGAAACAAGACAGAGGGAGATTTTACATCTCATATTCATACAGAAACAAACCGTCTCTCTTCTGTCAACACTGCAGAACACGAGTGTTTATCTGCGATGAAACTATTATGGCAGGTCCCTCCGAGTGTCCACTTCCCTCTCCTCGTAGCTCCGCAAAAAAAAAGAAAAAGCCTGGAAATGTTTTTTTGTTTCACAGCATAAATGTCACAACACACCTAGACCTATTCCTGCAGAGGGGAGAATCTTTTCAAGGCATAGATGGAAAAGTTTTGTTTAAATGTCTGCAAATATTGTCACACCCTGAACTTAATTCCTTTTTTATGTCTCTATTTTGGTTTGGTCGGGGCGTGAGTTGGGGTGGGCATTCTATGTTGCGTTTGGACTGGTATGGTTCCCAATCAGAGGCAGCTGTCTATTGTCGTCTCTGATTGAGAACCATACTTAGGTAGCCTTTTCCCACCTGGTGTTTGTGGGTAGTTGTTTCCTGTTTTCACCTTTCAGGACTGTTTCGATTTTGATTTCTTACATTCACTTTGTTATTTTGTATTTTCATGTTCTGTGATAATAAATAATCATGGACACTTACCACGCTGCGTTTTGGTCTGATCCTTCCTACTCCTCATCCGATGAAGACGAAGATCGTTACAAATATAAAAGACAATGGTAAATGCAGCAAATTCAAACAAGCCTCTCGTCCTGACTCTGTGTTGCATTAGAGTTGAACCTATATTATTATTATTCGTCAAGTCAGTGCCTATGAAACGCAAACTTCACACGGTCTTATCAGGCATTCTAGAACCTTCGCTGTTACTCCAGTGATCAAGGTCAGAATCAGAATCGATATGCAGCTCGACAAACCAACTGAGTGATACCAACGAGCAAGAAAAAGGTAATGGAGGAAAAGAAAGTCGACAACATGCTATAAAACATTGACATGAGAGACATGTTTGCCCCGCCTTAACGGACGCAAGAGGAAGTGTTTGCCCCGCCTTAACGGACGCAAGACGAAGTGTTTGCCCCGCCTTAACGGACGCGAGAGGAAGTGTTTGCCCCGCATTAACGGACGCAAGAGGAAGTGTTTGCCCCGCCTTAACGGACGCTAGAGGAAGTGTTTGCCCCGCCTTAACGGACGCAAGAGGAAGTGTTTGCCCCGCCTTAACGGACGCAAGAGGAAGTGTTTGCCCCGCCTTAACGGACGCAAGAGGAAGTGTTTGCCCCGCCTTAACGGACGCAAGAGGAAGTGTTTGCCCCGCCTTAACGGACGCAAGAGGAAGTGTTTGCCCCGCCTTAACGGACGCAAGAGGAAGTGTTTGCCCCGCCTTAACGGACGCAAGAGGAAGTGTTTGCCCCGCCTTAACGGACGCAAGAGGAAGTTGAACTGTGTTTGAACTACTTTGACGGTGAAGACTGGCGCGGAACAGAGAGACTTAAAGGACAGAGGTAAGAATGAAGAGTGGTTAGAGAAGAGAGGAGCGGGTGAAGCCTTTTTCAGGACTGATTTCTCTGACCCACTTGGCCTTATCCTGTTTTATATGTACTCTATAGGACAGAAGTCACTGTGGCAACTTCCATATAGATTTACATGTATCTGCCCTGACCCAACATTAAAAACACATACAGTATCTCATATACTCCACTGTTCTGAGGCTGAGGGAATGTTTTTTTTGTTGACGCTCGACCATCTTGTCGACTTTCTGTTGCACGACTCAGTCAAGCCTGCCTTTACATCCCCAGGGCTTTGTATGTCTCTGACATCCTCTCTATTCAGCTGTTTTGTTGGGTAATTACACATATGCCCTCACAGACAGAAAAATACACACAGTTGTTTTCACAACTGTTAAGTGTTTAGTACCTGCTTTCGCAAAAGTAACTTTTCATTTGTGAATAGCAGCAATATTAATTGAAACAGAAAGGAACTTTGTTCTTGGGGCTGTTGTGTACTGAGGGGGAGCAAAGCTGATGGGTCAGAATGAAAGTAAACCAGTTCCAACAGCTGTCACCTCTGGTGTGTGAGAGATTGTGGTATAGGATCTCCACACAAGAACGTGACATAACACAGCTCCTAGTCTCCTTCCTGTGCCATGAAGTGACTGGAAGTTCACACAAAAAAAGTCCAGAGTGTGGAATGGATCCATTTCTTTTACCTACCAGACTGTGTCCTTGAAGGAAAGGAGACTAGGAGCTGTGAAGGAGTATTGAGACACAGCCTGTGTGTGTGTGCGTGGATATACTGTTACATTAGCAGGACAACACTGCAGTGTCAGAGGAGAGAATGTTAACTTCTTCATATTCCCTGTTCTGCCCTGTGACAAAGGGAGGGACACTCAAATAAATAACTGACAACAAAGACAAGTGCGTGTGTTTTATTTTAATAGAAAGATTCCATTTATTTAGGGAAGTCAGTAGCATGGTACGTCTTCTCTTTTTGTATTCTCAAAATGAAAATGTACATTCATTAATCCGCATAAAACGTCACATATACATCTAAATAAATACATCTTATGGTGGCCTCTTCTGGTGTTGTTATGGGTTGGTTGAGATTGTACAGGTCAGTTACTACGGTAAAACCAGTACTATAAACGGGTCTAAAACCAGGCCTTAGAAATGACTGCAGGCAGGAAGATGGGGCACAACCAGGAAGAGATAATGACCTCACGTCCTGTGAGGTCACTTCCTTCTATCTTTCACTCCTCTTTCTCACCCCCCTTCTCTCCCTCACCTCTCTCCCCCTCTCTCTCCTTCACATATTCCCTCCCTGTCTCTGTATTTGTTCTCTAATGGTAGACACATGAGTAAATGGACAACTTGTCACAAGTGCTTCAGTCTCTTAATCCCCCCAAAATCCTGCAGCCCCCTTTCACAGTATCTCCTGTCCTCCCCTTTCTCTTCTCCCCCATTGCCTCTCCGACTCATCTTCCCTCTCTCTCATTCCTCTCTCTGTGATTGGAGGACAGGGTCACGGGGGTCATGGGATCATGGGGGAAGACTGTAGTCAGTCTGTATTTACATAACTTCCACCTGGGCCGGTCTAAGGAAGAGGAGGAAGGGTAGGGGGATGGGTTGGTGGGGTGGATGCTTCATTTTGGGATTCCAACAGTGGAGATGGTCCTCATATTGATACCTCATATTCACGGTTGTCCTGAGAGAGAGGGAAGAAAGAGAGAGAAATGTTAAAGACCAGTAGTAAGGACCCTCCTGTCTCATACAATGACTATGTTCGTGTGTGTGTTTTCAGCACGTGTGTGTGTTTGTGCGTGTTCTTCCTCACCCCTCCTGTCTCGTAGAGTGGGTTGTCAAACTCGCTCTCCACGGTGATCTGACTGTAAGGGTGTGGGTAGATGAGCGGCAGCCGCAGGTTGGAGTGGTAGCGACACCTGGTGGCCAAGAGAGGAACAGCATGGTGTCAGGAATCTAAAAACACCCAGAACCTTCAGGACACCACCACTGTTTCCATGAGCAGAGAGAGAGAGTATGACATCACATCTCATTCATTTGAGTCTATACATTGAGGTGAAACGTTCAGCACGTGGCAGATAGAATTGTGGCATGTAGAGCAGCTGACATGATAATATCATATGACAGAGAATAATATCTGTTCTACACAATACATTCCTATCTGAATGTTCTGTAACGTTGCAGCCTGCTGTTATTCAACCATGTCTAATAGGAATGTAGCCAGGGCAGTTTGTGTTTCTTCAATCGTCATAGAGTTTCCATATGACCGTGGACAATATAGCTTTTAAACTGAGTTGAAAACAGAATATTCAGCTATATTCAAATGTGCAATGTTGAGGTGAGAGGGCGTGTGGTCTAACCGTGTGATGTAGACGTAGGCTCCTCCCAGCAGCACGGAGAGCAGAAGTACAAGGATGAAGATTGCCAATGCCATGTTGCCACCGTCCAGACCTGACCCAGCTGCTGCCTCAACAACTGGAGGAGATGGGGGAGATGGACGGATAGAGGAAAGGAGAGGGGAGGGAAGAGGAGATGGGGGAGATGGACGGATAGAGGAAAGGAGAGGGGAGGGAAGAGGAGATGGGGGAGATAGACGGATAGAGGAAAGGAGAGGGGAGGGAAGAGGAGATGGGGGAGATGGACGGATAGAGGAAAGGAGAGGGGAGGGAAGAGGAGATGGGGGAGATGGACGGATAGAGGAAAGGAGAGGGGAGGGAAGAGGAGATGGGGGAGATAGACGGATAGAGGAAAGGAGAGGGGAGGGAAGAGGAGATGGGGGAGATAGACGGATAGAGGAAAGTAGAGGGGAGGGAAGAGGAGATGGGGGAGATGGACGGATAGAGGAAAGGAGAGGGGAGGGAAGAGGAGATGGGGGAGATGGACGGATAGAGGAAAGGAGAGGGGAGGGAAGAGGAGATGGGGGAGATGGACGGATAGAGGAAAGGAGAGGGGAGGGAAGAGGAGATGGGGGAGATAGACGGATAGAGGAAAGGAGAGGGGAGGGAAGAGGAGATGGGGAGATGGACGGATAGAGGAAAGGAGAGGGGAGGGAAGAGGAGATGGGGGAGATGGACGGATAGAGGAAAGGAGAGGGGAGGGAAGAGGAGATGGGGGAGATAGACGGATAGAGGAAAGGAGAGGGGAGGGAAGAGGAGATGGGGG